>NW_024582365.1:2806377-3027817 GCF_018398535.1 Haplochromis burtoni
CTCATGAAAGTGGACACTTTCATGAGTAATCACATATAAGTTTTTACTATTTCTTTTCCATATGGGCATGTCCATTGTCCAGAGGTCATGACAATGAACAATAACGAAACTGAGCTTCTGGGCTATTGTTAGGCAATGGTGCCAGTTTCGGTCATTATGCAACTATACTGCATATACTGCACTGTTGTTATGCATAACCCGCCAAGAAATGTAACTGCACATTGAATCAATGCAGGCTACAAATATTGTGATTGGTCTGATCATTACCGTTAAGTCCTCCTGTGCCTTTGCAGTTATTTAAAAAAAAAAAAAAGATCAGTGAGAGAAGAACAATCATTGGCTTAAGATGAGGACTTAAAATCGCTGAAAATTCCTGGAAAGAGATTGCTAAACCTATTGGAAAGATTCTGAGGGAATTTCCAAAGAAGTGGAAAAACCTGGGGGACAAATATGCTTGCCACCTCCCAAAAATGACCACAACAAAGAGTCAACATTTTGTTTCTATCAGCTGGCATGCATATAAAAAGGCAGGACACAACCACATAATAATGAACACATATGCACCTCCGCAAGCATAAGTGCCAGCAACATCGGCCACTTGCGTCGGTTGTGTCGAAGGCTCACCGCAAAGGTTCACCGCAAAAGTCTAAATCAGGGCAGAGACTGAAGACTTGGATGAGTAATGAGACGTTTTACCCCAATGAAAACACTTCGTCCAGATTAAAAGAGTCCACTGAGACTAATTATGGCATTTTCAACTTCTTGAATCTTTGACTCGGTTACAAATACATCCCATGCATAAATGCTTAAGTCCCACAGCATACCCAGAATCATCATCTTGACCTTGAATTGCACGGGCAAAACGCTTATCTTTTAAAACTAGCACATTTTTTATGTCCTTCTCTTCAGTAATGCACTACAGATGGGTGAACCAGCAGGGGCCCCCAGCAGCCCATTAAAAAAAGACAAGAGAAGAGAGGAAAAAAACATTGTCTTGTCTACACACCCATCCTCAAAACTCCCATCTGCCCAGAACTGACCTTAGCTGGCATCCTGACAACCCTAACCCCCTGCAACAGCTGTGCCCTGCGTTCCTTCAGGAGATCGCCTGAAAAATGCCAGAAATTGTTCATATTGAGTTGGTTCAAAGAGCCCCAAAGCTGGTTCTCATTAAAAGGCATTACAAAGAGGACAGGCATGGAACAAACAGAGAGGGAGTCAGGGAGGGTGCGAGAGGCCGACTGACTTCTGCTTTTTTCACTTGCATGATCTCGATTGACTCACACAGCATCAAGCTGGTTGCTGACACAGAGCCAGGTTAGCTAAGATTAGACCAGAATCACATTTTTGTGTCTTTGTCCTCAGTTGGCATTGATTAGAGGAAATGACACAGGACACTGTGTTTGGAAAAGACAAATGGTCAGGAAATACAGACAAAAATTTTGAACAGCATGGATTTCAGGATTTTTTTCAATAGAAATGTCTGTGGTCAAGAAAATAAATAAATATTTAGTCTGAAAGAACGGCCAAACAATGGCTGAGACTGAGACTAAATGATTCAGATTTTCAGCATTGCAATGGAAAATAATGGCCTATGTATGCTCTGCTTAGCCATATTTTGTCAAAGGATCTTGAATAATACTTGTTAGTCATGTTCCTGACCTGAGAGAAAGCATATACTCTTTGTGTTTAAGAAGATACTTTGAGCACAACTCCTAAAAAAATTCAGTGACTACAAACACCTTAAAACACTACAAAACTACAAATTTAAAAAAAAAAAAATACATAAAGCTAAATAGAAAAGTGATATAAATGCCACCAGCATGCTGCCAGTAGCTCATTGGTGATGTTGTGTAATAATTAAAAAAAAATATTACTGTATCAGATGACTGTACTGTCACTGAACCGAAAAGGAAACTCCAAGTCACAGCCCCTGAAGCGCAAGGAATAATGTGCGGAATTCCCTTCTCTTTTGCAGAGGGCACACTTCACCTCCCTGTACTTCCCGTCCCATCATCAGACGGCACGAATGTCTTGAGAGTCGAGGGAGAAAATCATTTTTGGGAATAGGGCCCAACGATTCCTTTGCGTATCATTGCCACTTTATCCTTTGCCCTTCTGCTTTCACAAAATTAGATGGGGGGAGAAGTGAGAATTACAAAGTAAAGGAGCCAGCTTTGCTGTACTGTGACCTTGACGATGGACTGAAACAATAGTGAACAGTCTCTGCGATGAGATTTCATGATAGCGCACTGGTAGTTTATGTAAACAAACGTACTACACACTAACTTATTTTTATATTTTCTCTCAATTATATGTTAAAAGTACTTTAAATGGTATATGATACTACTCTGTCATCTGCTATGAAGCCAGACTAAAAGGCTAAACCTGATCAATATCCGAACAAAAAGTGGAAGGGGGAGAGGACGGATTTACCGCTAGAGTACATGAGTCAGCTTTGCCATACTGTGACCCTGGCAAACAGAGTGAAACAGTAGTGAATAGTCTGTCATGGATAGTGCTATGGTAGCTATTGTAAAACAAATGCAATACACTATTCACTAACCCGTTTTTGATCCTACTGACATCTGTTAAGAAGCTGGACTTAAAAGGATCTGTATCCTTCAAATCTGAGTTTGGGCGGTCTAAACATCGCACCTTCTCGGGGTCACGCTGCTGTCCTGCTGCAAAAGTGTCCGTGACAGTTCACTGCAAGTTAGACTGACAAAATATTCAAGACAAACTTTATCAAACCTTTGACAAGACTTGACCACCTGCCATAATAAGAACCAGCTAACAGTGCTCTGGCTGTGCTACTTGTGTCCTGGAACATTCTCACATGCAGAGTCCTACAAAAACCCTACACTTTGCCAACTGCAAGGTTAAGACAACAGTTACAGAGAAAGCCTTTTTTATTAGGCGTGTATAAGCCTTTAGAGGTTTGGAGGCAAAATGCCCCAGACTCCTCTAAAAAAAACAAAAAAAAAACAAAATAAAGGAACATCTGGCCGTGATGGGTGGCCACTCTAGGTTATATGAAGCTGTGTAGAGCCAACAAAGAGGGTTCTCCTGCATGAGACTCCTAAATAGTAAACCCAGAGGATTCCTGTTTTATAATGTATGATTAAGACTAAGAGGCAGACAGAAGCTCCTTGAAATCGAAACCCATGCAGGATTCAAAGAAAATATATTGCTGGTTCGAGGTGGATAGGTCTAGCATGGAACAGATGCTGGAATAATCCAGAAAAGCAACACAGTTCAATTTGTAAAGCTGAATTTCCCAGTGTTTTCTGCTCTACTGGTAAATCTCCCACTCCAGGTTAGTGTGTGTGTGTGTTTAGGATGTGTACTGCCTGCATGGAGCCAGATGTACTGCCAGTGAGCAATGAGCCCCCACTGCACTTGGCTGACACGTCATCACTCCCATTTTCCAGTCTTCAAGTGTCCACGGAGGAAACAAAAAAATACTCTGGACACAAAATCAACCCCTCTCGTCACAGGACTGTCTACACTGCAGGAAAAAGAAAGAACTGACAAAGAGAGTGTTGTATATGACAAGCAACAATAAAAGGACAGCTTCCACTTTCCATTTCACCCATCTCCTTAGTCACTGATGTGTCAGTTATAATTTTCATGGCAATTTTCTTTCCTAAACTCAGGGGTGTCATCTGACTAAATGTAACTCAGAACCCAGAATAAAAGAATCAGTCCAACACAAGTGATCATTTCAATTATATATATATCATTACATTTACCACACCAGTGTGCGAATGTGTGTGTGAATGGGTGGATGACTGGTTATGTAAAGCGCTTTGGGGTCCTTAGGGACTAGTAAAGCGCTATATAAATACAGGCCATTTACCATTTAAAGGAAAACTCCATTGCATGAGTATTCCTACAAGCATCATATCTCAAGTGACATCCAGAAGGGTCCACTGAAAAAAGCTTATCTTGCTGACATTTGTGTGAGCTGTTGCGCTTCAGTTAAATTGGTGTCAAAAGGTCAGAACGAACATATGTAACCTGTGCTCATTTTGAATAAGAAGCAGCTGCAAGTCAAAAATTAAGAAATCAGCAAATACAGTTTTTTTTCCCTTTTCACTCTAAGCCATCTTTAAAATTACTGGGATATAGGTCGATGTTGTGTAACAATAACCCAGTCGAATGCTTGCGCATCACTCAGTCACTTATAACTTTGCTTAGTTAACGATGACACCGTGACATTCTCACAGCTATTCACCAGAAAAAAACACATCTTACACATCTCTGAATAAACAGAGACACCTTGACGACCATCAGTAACTAATGTCTCTACCAGTCAGTGGCTCCTGTACTGAAACAATAGCCCCTTTCCTCCTTGCTATTGTCTTGTGGATGAAGTTTGACATAGTTGAACGTGAGCACAAGTAGCTCCGGGAAGAAATCTTTGCTCAGGTAGCGTGTCACATTTCCGTGACCTTTACTAGCCAGAACAATTCCAGGCTGCCTCTCTTGTCCCTACATCCGCTTCCTCCTCTTTGCGTCTTTCCCACGCTTTGTGAGTGGACAGTGAAGGAAACCTACTCAAAAACACAGTGTGTGTGTGTGTTCAGTAAAAGAGGTTGAATGTGAACACTATTTCCTTTGTTTGGATGGGCTGTTTATTTTGAAGTGGTGAGGAAGCCTCAGTTTGTATCTCTGTTACACACTGGACCTGGCACAAGGTGAAGGAACATCCCAGATTTACTCAGGTTTTGTGGCGTGAGACTGAGACAATGGAGTTGACAGGACTGTCAGATAAAACATGACACAATGTTTAATCCTGTCCACGCACACATACCAATTGCAGGAACCTTTCCTTTCATAATTTATAACAAAGTACTGACATGCAAAATATTCAAAGTATCTAAGAAAGCACACAAAAATAGACCATTCTGACAGACCATTTACTCATCTCAGTAAATCCAGTCATATTAAAATATAGAGCCCGACTAATCGCCTGTTATGAATCAACGCATTTTACCGTACTAACAATCTCCCAATGACAGACGACCTCTAGGGGCTTGTGTGAAAATTGCAAACTCAATAGCAGAATGATGACTTTTTCTGTTGGCGCATGATCTTCGAAAATGTGCAAATAATCTGCGGTCATATCCATACACAGAAATCATTTTACACCGCAGCTGGGATCAAAGAATAACCCGCCAACAAAATCAGCTCTTGGTTGCAGGTCAATTAAACACCGGAGAAATTTAAATTACTATAAAAAAGAAAAAGAAAAATAATGCTAAAAAAATTTTATTGTAAAAATTGGCAGCTATATATATCTATATCTATATATCTATATCTATCTATATCTATATATATCTATATCTATATCTATATATATATATATCTCGGTGGCAGAGCAGGTCAGCCACTAATCAGAAGGTCGGTGGTTCGATCCCAGGCTGCCTCCTGGCTGCATGCCAAATATCCTTGGGCAAGATACTAACCCCATGTTTGCCTACTGGTGGTGGTCAGAGGGCCCGGTGGCGCCAGTGTCCGGCAGCCTCGCCTCTGTCAGTGCGCCCCAGGGCAGCTGTGGCTACAATGTAGCTTGCCATCGCCAGTGTGTGAATGGGTGAATGACTGAATGTAGTGTGAAGCGCTTTGGGGTCCTTAGGGACTAGAAAAGCGCTATACAAATGCAGGCCATTTACCATATCTCGTGTTTTTAAATATTATGCAATCAGTCTTTCATTCACTGAAGGGAATTAACAATCAGAAAGTCTGTTCTTTCACTCGTAAATATATAGTGTATGTAAACATGAATGACTCACCTAATGTTAGACATAAAAAACACAAGATGACAGCGACCCGGTTGAAGCAGTCAGGTGGTGCCATGCTGCGAACTTCCCCAAAGTGCAAACCTTGTGATAAAAATAAATGCAATCGAGTCCCTGTTTGTCTCTTTAAATTCCGGCTGACTGCGAGTCTTAATTGGCCTATAAAACGCCTTTCATGAATCCCCAAAAGGTTCAGGTGCGCAAGGACAAAGCAGCAGTAATTTCCCCATATGCCTGCACGCGATTCGCGGGGGAGCTCTCCTGCGCTGCTCGGCAGTCCAACTCCCGGCACCGGCGCACTATCCTCTGGGCAGGTGCAAAAGTAGTAAAAGGAGAAAAAAAAGTTAAATAAAGGAAATTAAATCGGCGGTAAAAATTAAAAAAGTTGAAGTGAAAAGTACTTCAGCTCTGGTGCTGTGTTTGGACTCAAGAACGAGATGAATGAGCTCCTGCGCCTTGTACCCACTGTATCTCCTCCCTATCGCCTCTGTGCAACACTTACAGTGCCGTCCAGACGTGACACGTTTTATGGAGCCACACACAGACGGAGGACGCGACGTCACTTTTGTTGAGGAGGGGTAGGATGGGGGAGGAGGGGACGACTTCTTCATTTTAGCTACTGAGGGGAACAGTAAGTCATTGTTCTGAGTTATTCCCACTATAACTGTGCAGGGGGAAAAAAAGATGCAACAGAAACGCAGTCATTGCACGTATCTTATCATTTAGGAAACTCCACTCAGTTTTTCATACCTGGCAGAAGCTCCCTTAGACACTAGAGATACTGAGCTACCTTAGAGTCTTAATGAGTATGTTTTCAAATTAAATTCACAAACCTATAAAGGGAGTTCTTCAATCACCTATTAGTAGGGAGCAGATGCTCTTCAGAAGCATAAACCGTCTCAATTTCTTTCTGAAATAAAATCTTCTGGTGCACGAAGTCTCTTATCTTTGACTTTTTATCCACTATCACACTGTACTCTCTTAGTGTTAAGGAATTTTCCACATCCCAACTGCCATAACTGAAAGGCTGTTGTGCCCAAATGTTGTTGATTAAAAGCAGTCTGCTTTAGTTAAAGCTCTTGTTAACATTGATTCATTACATATTTTTGCAATTTTTAATTATAAAATAAATTAGCACGCTATGTATTTATTTACTTAACTGACCTTTGTGTGCAACACTGATAAAAATCAACCTGTTTACCTGAGGTTAAAGGTAATTGCATTTATCTTGACTGGAGAGAAAAACAAAACAATGCAGTGCAAACAATCACTGTGATATCAGCTTGAATCTATCTGCCCAGGTTTGCAGAATAAACATTTGTTGGATTTATTTTTAACGTCAGAAACAGGATGCACTTCTTTTTATATCAATGTAAATAATCTTCTTTTGTCCGGCCGTACCCTGCAGTGTGTGGATATGCCGCAGACTGTTTCTTTTTATCACAACAACAATCACTTTGCTGTTGCAGGTCATACTAGCAGGCATTGTAAATAAGAACATCCTGCCCTCACCTTTCCGCCCACAACAGGAATCCACAGCTACCATTTTGGCTCTGGATCGGAAGTAGTGTTGTGTGCTAAAGGTGATACACGAGGCAAATTGAAATGTAATGTAAACCAATTTTCCGACCTATAGCAGGAGAACTGTGATGTGGCACATGAGAGCATGGGAAACTTGGCCATTCCAATGCTGGTAATCCTTATGCTAACTGGGAGTTTGAGACCACACTGTCACAACTAAAGAATTCAGCAATTTCCTGCCCACTATCAATACTTTAAGTCACAAACAGCCAAAGAAAGAGAAGCTACAGACAAGTTATTGCTCTCTCTCGTGATTTCTTTCGAAAAGGAAACATCATATTGAAGGCTGCACTGATTTATTTCTACCAATTTTTAGATTATGACTGCGGGAATTTCACTTTGGGAAATTTGGGAAGCAAGAATTGAACATTTTATTATTAGATGATAAACTATTAGCTCATGCATTGTAACAGAGCAATAACTTGTAAAGTGTATAAAATTGCAACTCTAATTTTCTTAGTTTGTTTCCATATTTAAGCTTTTAAAAAGGGAGACATTCCCTTTGGGCTAACAGTGCAACAGATAAGTCTCCTGATGAACAATTGCTGGAAGTTACAAGCTGAGAGGGGTGGATTTAAAATGATTTATTTTGGAAGCTGGTGCTCAAACAGACTGTGGGGGACTAACTGGTTGTACACACACCGCATGCAGTCTTCCTTTTGTTCGTCTTGGGTAAATAAACCAGAAGAAATGTCCTTTCTGAGGAGAGTAGTAGACAGCGTCTGACTGCATGCTCCGTCAAGTGACTGTACTCTGACATGAATGCAAGTAGTGCCAGCATTTCCAGACTTCAGACTGAGGGTGTGAAGGCAAAATTAGAAGTACAAGTTGATGAAAACTTGCTTAGTTACACTTTTCTAGTACTGTACCGGACCCCCTCCCCCCTCCTCCTACATTCAGAACAGTTTTAATTCTTTATGGCATAGATTCAGCAAGATGCTGGAAATATTCCTCAGAGAAACTGGTCCATATTGACATGATAGCAGATTTGTAAGTTGCACATCCATGACGGAAATCTCCCAATACACCACATTTCAAAGATGCTCTATTGGATTCCGATCTGGTGACTGAAGGCCATCTGAGTGAACTAATTGTTATGTTCAAGACACCAGTTTGTGATAATAGGAACATTGTAAAATTGTGTGTTGTCAGCTGGAAGTAGCCATCACAGGATGGGTAGTAATAAAGAGATGGCCCACACCAGTATACCACCACTATCATCATCAGTTTTTGATACAAGCCAGGATGGATCTATGCGTTAATGTTTATATGAAATTCTGGCCCTACCATCTGAATCGCTCAGCTGAAATCAGGACTCATCAGACCAGGCAACTTTTTCCAGTCTTCTCTCTAATTTTGGTGAGCCTCTGTGAATATTATCCTCAAGCTCCTGTTCTTAGCAGACACAAGTAGTGCCAAGCGTGGTTGTTTGTTACATCTTCTTCAAGGCTGGATATGTTGTGAATTCAGAGATGCTTGTCTGTATACCTTGATTCTAACGAGTAGTTACTTGATTTAATAATCATAGTTACCTGATTCTCATTTACACAGGTTACGTAAATGCTTTAAGTTACTGCCATATAAATGGCCCATTAGATATTTGTGTAATCCGAAGCAGAACCTAATGAAGTGGCCAGGTAGTGTGTTATACTATGTTAGCAAAACTAATACTTGCATAAATTTGTAATTTTTAAGTCCTGGACAGAAGTTTGCAGAAGTCAGAGGATTTTTGGAAACTGTGTTACTGTATTAGGATCAGTAACACAGTTTCCATCTAGTTTAGCTCCATCTAGTGTTGATTGGAAAAAAAGGACAGGACTGGGAAAGGCTACATCTATAGCCATATTTTTTTTTCTCTTAATGGGAAAGCAAAAATGGTTTAATAAATATATTGATAGAACTTATGGATTAAGTGGGTTTTGTTGACTTCACACACCAAATGAACACTATTTTATTTATTCTGAACATTTGCCCTTCCAAGTATTCCATGCTACTGGTTTAAAAGGTGGGTACCTGCTTTCCTTTTAATAGAAAGTATTATTATTCCTCTGTTTTCTGCTCCCTTTAAGAAGTCACCACAGCTGACAATCTCCCTCAATCTCAACTTATCCCTACCATGCTCTTATGTCACCCTCTGCATATCCTTCTTCAGTGCATGCATGAATCTTCCTTGTGGTCCTCTTGTTTCATACTTAACAACCTTTGCACACCTAAACAATCTTGCATTAAACACATAGCCCCGTGAAAAAGAAAGCAACCCCCTCCAGCAGCTAAATATGTTCACCTGGCCTCCAAACTCCCCAGCTAATAATCAAGAATCCCTGGGATATGCCGTAATAACCCTGATCCACACAGACCCCACCCTGCAACACGCAGGATCCAATTTCCCATTGCCAAACACTACAGGATGCCCCCACAGTTCCCTTATTCACACTCCAATGGGTCAGAAGTGTTCAGGCAGCATAACAGCGGACCTATACAATATTTTGCAGATGGTTTTATAGCCATGTTGTGATTTCTTGGTATTCCTGTAGTAACTTCTTGAGCTAAATACAATATACTCCCCTAACAGAGACATATGGAAACTTAGGCTTTCATCTTTTTCTTTGATTTGAATTGCGTGCATACATATAAAAATAGGAATATTTCAACTTTTAGAGAGAAAACATTCACTTCAATGAGGAGACTAAAATATCTAAGAGAGATGTCAGTGTTTCATAATGTCATAGTGCTTTTGCCTACCTTGGTACCTTTGAGTATCAAAAAGGTATGAATAAGGGTGGAAGTTTGATTTGGGAAAGTGATGAATCTGTCAGAGGGCACTTTGTTCTTTACACCTGTAAATGGCAGTAAAATGGGAGTCTTTTTAATACTATTATTAATGTTTTGTGTGATTTGAAAAAGAATCATAATTCAAGTTGAAAATTGAAAAAGCCTTACCTGATCTCCTCTTTCTGCTTAGCTCTGATGCCCCCTCTTTTCCTGATACCTGTTGCCAGAAAGAACCCATATAGTTTTATGTACTGTGACTTACAACTAGATTTTTGGTTTTACACATAAGATAAATTGTTTTGTAACCATAATATCAGAAGGAGTTGGTGGGATAATATTACAGTCGCATGTCCGTCTATGATACCTATGATATTCTGACTATGATACCTGTATTAACAACCACAAGGAGAGACACCTGTACACTGAAAAACAGAACAGGTCTCTGTTCATGCATTTAGAATTACTAATAAAAAAGATGGATGTGCTTTTGTGGTAACATTACAACTTACAGTCCAAATACCAATTGACTATTTTTTTTATTTGTTGCCTGGCAAGCTCTCTTTTTCTGTGTTATCCTGATGTCTATATCTAAAACAAATAATAAACCCTTAATTTCCCACACTAGTTACTATAAGTACAGGTAATTTAATCTACTTGCCAAGCATGTGATGACTGGAAAATGTCATTTGGCAATAAATGTAAACAAGTGCGCTAAGCCAGTCTTATAAGGCTTCTTAGATTTACCAAGAAATAAGGGCTTATACTTTTTTCCCCCCTTTTTTCCTTCCTTTATAACAGTAAGTATAATATCAACCATAGACTTTATTTAAGAGCTACTGGTGCCAACATGCGATCAATACCAGTTAGTGTTGGCAAAGTTAAAACTTAGAGCACGCCCTGTCAAAACATTTAGTTTTTGACAGAACTCCGTTATCTGTAAGCAAACTTTGATTTGTACACTGCTAGCAATTCAACTTTGCGGTGAGTTGAGCTGACCTTAAAATGACTGAAAAATCAAATTTAATATGACTTTACTGCCTTATTTTATGTTCCCAGAAAGCTAAAGCCCTGCATAGCCTGGATCATCTTGTGCTCCAGTAGATGACCCTTCTCTCAAAAGTCCTTGCTGATTCTTATTTCTGTTTTAATTATTTTTAAATTGAAATACTACATAAACATAAGCCATATACATAAAACACTACACAACACATACATAGACCAAGGTAGATAATGGAAATGAAGGGAAAAAAAGACAAATCATTTTCAACAGTTACATTTCTTTGACCTTCATATCAACATAGTGTTGCATCTGCAAATATATAGAAATCTTGCTTTTATAATAAATATTTCTCTTTAAACATGTCAAAACTGTGCAGTTTTCCTTCTTTCATTATATTGTATAGAAATCCGAATGCACACAATAAATCACAACTCATGGATTTGATAATATAAATGTCTTGCTCAGTTGTCTTTATAACGTTTATATATAGTATTTCCAATATTTATACCTGTACGACATGCTGTATGGTGAGGTATTTTATTTTCCGTTATTTATGATGGCACAAAGTCAATCATATTTGCAAACATATCCTAAGGTTGTCCCATCCATGATTGATACGTATTTAGACCCCTCTAATCTTAGCAATAACTCTTAGTCGGGCTGAGTAGGGGCAGGATTTGCGATTCACCATTGGTTATAGCGAAGCTACATGGTTCGTATGTTGCCGGCTATTTGATCTTACGAGCGATGTTGGATTGTTTTTATGTTTCCCCCTGACATGGACCATGATGTCAAAAGGCTTGCCTTGGCTGGGACTGATCAGCGACGCTCCAGTATCAGCGTCTCCGATTATTCGTAAGCAAATAGTTTCACACTTTCTGAATATTCTGATGTCCGAAGTTTATTGCACACAGGAGAGAACTAGTATGTAACGATTGCATTTCGCCAATAGGAAGCCGCTAGCATGAGGGTTTAATCGTTATCAGTGTTATGCCACTATACATATGGCCATGAACATATTAACGTTCAATTAGATTACATTATTGGTGGTGGAAATGTTTATCGATGACCAGTGAGTACATAAATGAACGTATAATTTTGGCGTTGAAAATGCATCACCTTAAATTGGATATGCGTGTACGTAATGAACTGCCATTAGCACTACCACACAGGGAGACGGTAGGACATGCGGTAATCGGGTTTACTCACTCCGTATGCGATGGTCAGATTTGATGCACAATTTTCAATACGTTGTCTGAGAATCGTTCTATACTGTTTCGAGGTTAGTGTCTGCGTAGCTCCAATACGATTTGTATGTGGAATGACTGCGTCCCAATCATTCCGTGAGCACAAGCCTAAGATACGATCTTTATCCTTGTTAATAGTATTTGATTTTTGTCACACCTGCAATTATTATCAAGCTAGTATTAGGAACAGCTTAAGGTAGGCAGAATAATTCCCTCTATCCGATTGTTCAGTCTGACGTCACTAGCCGTGTCTGGGTCTAAACTCCGCTGCAGGTCCATATATCAAACGATCACTATGGCATTACTGAGAGTTGAAAAACTGTCTAAAGTCTTTCATCTTTAATAAAATGATCAGCGTTCTGCTCTACCAGGTGTAACAATTGAGTTTAACATCCAGGCATCCATGAAAACGGAATTTATGACATTTAACGGAGTTAGAAGTTAGCAGGGAGTTAGCTCGCTAGCTTCTATCTAAATACAATATAGCATGTCCTGACTGCGGGGTTTTGGAAACAAATTAAAACGTACAGCTCTGTTATCACTTCCACATAAATGAAGACAGAAAACTAAACAGCAGTGACGTTTGTAGGGTTACTGAAGTTGGGCTAGCTGGTATATAATGATGTGCTACGTGACCGCTAGCGACACAGCTATGTTAGCATAATATAAACAAGCTAACTTTTTTCCACTCGATAAAAGTTAACGTGAGTGTTCTCGGTGGTCAGGAACAAATGTAATCGCATGGCAGGATGCTGTAAAAGGACCAAACTTCAGCCAGGAGAACAACTGAGATAATCCATCCACAATACGAGGTTAGTCATTCATATACTGCTGCATGGGCTGGGCTGTAGTTACATCCTAAGGTTTTAAAAACTGAGCTTAAATAAATGATTAGCTGGTAATAAAAGCCGAGGGAAGCGGAGTTTAGACCCAGACACGGCTAGTGACGTCAGACTGAACAATCGGATAGAGGGAATTATTCTGCCTACCTTAAGCTGTTCCTAATACTAGCTTGATAATAATTGCAGGTGTGACAAAAATCAAATACTATTAAACAAAGGGATAAAGACAGTTTCTGTTGGTTACTGTTTTATCCCCATCTTCTATAGAAAGTTATTTGCTAGAGAATTAGAAGGGGCAAGGTCCTACAAGACCTACAGTTCATCTCAAAACTTTGCAATGGGGAGATTGGGACTAACTTCTTTTAGAGATTATTGTTTTGCAGCACAGATGAGTGCTATTGTACTTATGTAGCCCATCATAAAATACACATGGAAAAACACTAAAAAGAAAATACCTCCCATTCCCATACAGCCAATTGTATCAGATAACAAGGTAATATAAATATTAGGTGAAATTGACTCTTAAGGTATATAAAACTGTTATAAAAGAACATAAACTAGAGCGAGACATTTATATTATCAAATCCTTGAGTTGTGATTTTATTGTGTGCATTCGGATTTCTATACAATATAATGAAAGAAGGAAAACTGCACAGTTTTGAAATGTTTAAAGAGAAATATTTATTATAAAAGCAAGATTTCTATATATTTGCAGATGCAACACTATGTTGATATGAAGGTCAAAGAAATGTAACTGTTGAAAATGATTTGTCTTTTTTTCCCTTCATTTCCATTATCTACCTTGGTCTATGTATGTGTTGTGTAGTGTTTTATGTATATGGCTTATGTTTATGTAGTATTTCAATTTAAAAATAATTAAAACAGAAATAAGAATCAGCAAGGACTTTTGAGAGAAGGGTCATCTACTGGAGCACAAGATGATCCAGGCTATGCAGGGCTTTAGCTTTCTGGGAACATAAAATAAGGCAGTAAAGTCATATTAAATTTGATTTTTCAGTCATTTTAAGGTCAGCTCAACTCACCGCAAAGTTGAATTGCTAGCAGTGTACAAATCAAAGTTTGCTTACAGATAACGGAGTTCTGTCAAAAACTAAATGTTTTGACAGGGCGTGCTCTAAGTTTTAACTTTGCCAACACTAACTGGTATTGATCGCATGTTGGCACCAGTAGCTCTTAAATAAAGTCTATGGTTGATATTATACTTACTGTTATAAAGGAAGGAAAAAAGGGGGGAAAAAAGTATAAGCCCTTATTTCTTGGTAAATCTAAGAAGCCTTATAAGACTGGCTTAGCGCACTTGTTTACATTTATTGCCAAATGACATTTTCCAGTCATCACATGCTTGGCAAGTAGATTAAATTACCTGTACTTATAGTAACTAGTGTGGGAAATTAAGGGTTTATTATTTGTTTTAGATATAGACATCAGGATAACACAGAAAAAGAGAGCTTGCCAGGCAACAAATAAAAAAAATAGTCAATTGGTATTTGGACTGTAAGTTGTAATGTTACCACAAAAGCACATCCATCTTTTTTATTAGTAATTCTAAATGCATGAACAGAGACCTGTTCTGTTTTTCAGTGTACAGGTGTCTCTCCTTGTGGTTGTTAATACAGGTATCATAGTCAGAATATCATAGGTATCATAGACGGACATGCGACTGTAATATTATCCCGCCAACTCCTTCTGATATTATGGTTACAAAACAATTTATCTTATGTGTAAAACCAAAAATCTAGTTGTAAGTCACAGTACATAAAACTATATGGGTTCTTTCTGGCAACAGGTATCAGGAAAAGAGGGGGCATCAGAGCTAAGCAGAAAGAGGAGATCAGGTAAGGCTTTTTCAATTTTCAACTTGAATTATGATTCTTTTTCAAATCACACAAAACATTAATAATAGTATTAAAAAGACTCCCATTTTACTGCCATTTACAGGTGTAAAGAACAAAGTGCCCTCTGACAGATTCATCACTTTCCCAAATCAAACTTCCACCCTTATTCATACCTTTTTGATACTCAAAGGTACCAAGGTAGGCAAAAGCACTATGACATTATGAAACACTGACATCTCTCTTAGATATTTTAGTCTCCTCATTGAAGTGAATGTTTTCTCTCTAAAAGTTGAAATATTCCTATTTTTATATGTATGCACGCAATTCAAATCAAAGAAAAAGATGAAAGCCTAAGTTTCCATATGTCTCTGTTAGGGGAGTATATTGTATTTAGCTCAAGAAGTTACTACAGGAATACCAAGAAATCACAACATGGCTATAAAACCATCTGCAAAATATTGTATAGGTCCGCTGTTATGCTGCCTGAACACTTCTGACCCATTGGAGTGTGAATAAGGGAACTGTGGGGGCATCCTGTAGTGTTTGGCAATGGGAAATTGGATCCTGCGTGTTGCAGGGTGGGGTCTGTGTGGATCAGGGTTATTACGGCATATCCCAGGGATTCTTGATTATTAGCTGGGGAGTTTGGAGGCCAGGTGAACATATTTAGCTGCTGGAGGGGGTTGCTTTCTTTTTCACGGGGCTATGTGTTTAATGCAAGATTGTTTAGGTGTGCAAAGGTTGTTAAGTATGAAACAAGAGGACCACAAGGAAGATTCATGCATGCACTGAAGAAGGATATGCAGAGGGTGACATAAGAGCATGGTAGGGATAAGTTGAGATTGAGGGAGATTGTCAGCTGTGGTGACTTCTTAAAGGGAGCAGAAAACAGAGGAATAATAATACTTTCTATTAAAAGGAAAGCAGGTACCCACCTTTTAAACCAGTAGCATGGAATACTTGGAAGGGCAAATGTTCAGAATAAATAAAATAGTGTTCATTTGGTGTGTGAAGTCAACAAAACCCACTTAATCCATAAGTTCTATCAATATATTTATTAAACCATTTTTGCTTCCCATTAAGAGAAAAAAAAATATGGCTATAGATGTAGCCTTTCCCAGTCCTGTCCTTTTTTTCCAATCAACACTAGATGGAGCTAAACTAGATGGAAACTGTGTTACTGATCCTAATACAGTAACACAGTTTCCAAAAATCCTCTGACTTCTGCAAACTTCTGTCCAGGACTTAAAAATTACAAATTTATGCAAGTATTAGTTTTGCTAACATAGTATAACACACTACCTGGCCACTTCATTAGGTTCTGCTTCGGATTACACAAATATCTAATGGGCCATTTATATGGCAGTAACTTAAAGCATTTACGTAACCTGTGTAAATGAGAATCAGGTAACTATGATTATTAAATCAAGTAACTACTCGTTAGAATCAAGGTATACAGACAAGCATCTCTGAATTCACAACATATCCAGCCTTGAAGAAGATGTAACAAACAACCACGCTTGGCACTACTTGTGTCTGCTAAGAACAGGAGCTTGAGGATAATATTCACAGAGGCTCACCAAAATTAGAGAGAAGACTGGAAAAAGTTGCCTGGTCTGATGAGTCCTGATTTCAGCTGAGCGATTCAGATGGTAGGGCCAGAATTTCATATAAACATTAACGCATAGATCCATCCTGGCTTGTATCAAAAACTGATGATGATAGTGGTGGTATACTGGTGTGGGCCATCTCTTTATTACTACCCATCCTGTGATGGCTACTTCCAGCTGACAACACACAATTTTACAATGTTCCTATTATCACAAACTGGTGTCTTGAACATAACAATTAGTTCACTCAGATGGCCTTCAGTCACCAGATCGGAATCCAATAGAGCATCTTTGAAATGTGGTGTATTGGGAGATTTCCGTCATGGATGTGCAACTTACAAATCTGCTATCATGTCAATATGGACCAGTTTCTCTGAGGAATATTTCCAGCATCTTGCTGAATCTATGCCATAAAGAATTAAAACTGTTCTGAATGTAGGAGGAGGGGGGAGGGGGTCCGGTACAGTACTAGAAAAGTGTAACTAAGCAAGTTTTCATCAACTTGTACTTCTAATTTTGCCTTCACACCCTCAGTCTGAAGTCTGGAAATGCTGGCACTACTTGCATTCATGTCAGAGTACAGTCACTTGACGGAGCATGCAGTCAGACGCTGTCTACTACTCTCCTCAGAAAGGACATTTCTTCTGGTTCATTTACCCAAGACGAACAAAAGGAAGACTGCATGCGGTGTGTGTACAACCAGTTAGTCCCCCACAGTCTGTTTGAGCACCAGCTTCCAAAATAAATCATTTTAAATCCACCCCTCTCAGCTTGTAACTTCCAGCAATTGTTCATCAGGAGACTTATCTGTTGCACTGTTAGCCCAAAGGGAATGTCTCCCTTTTTAAAAGCTTAAATATGGAAACAAACTAAGAAAATTAGAGTTGCAATTTTATACACTTTACAAGTTATTGCTCTGTTACAATGCATGAGCTAATAGTTTATCATCTAATAATAAAATGTTCAATTCTTGCTTCCCAAATTTCCCAAAGTGAAATTCCCGCAGTCATAATCTAAAAATTGGTAGAAATAAATCAGTGCAGCCTTCAATATGATGTTTCCTTTTCGAAAGAAATCACGAGAGAGAGCAATAACTTGTCTGTAGCTTCTCTTTCTTTGGCTGTTTGTGACTTAAAGTATTGATAGTGGGCAGGAAATTGCTGAATTCTTTAGTTGTGACAGTGTGGTCTCAAACTCCCAGTTAGCATAAGGATTACCAGCATTGGAATGGCCAAGTTTCCCATGCTCTCATGTGCCACATCACAGTTCTCCTGCTATAGGTCGGAAAATTGGTTTACATTACATTTCAATTTGCCTCGTGTATCACCTTTAGCACACAACACTACTTCCGATCCAGAGCCAAAATGGTAGCTGTGGATTCCTGTTGTGGGCGGAAAGGTGAGGGCAGGATGTTCTTATTTACAATGCCTGCTAGTATGACCTGCAACAGCAAAGTGATTGTTGTTGTGATAAAAAGAAAACAGTCTGCGGCATATCCACACACTGCAGGGTACGGCCGGACAAAAGAAGATTATTTACATTGATATAAAAAGAAGTGCATCCTGTTTCTGACGTTAAAAATAAATCCAACAAATGTTTATTCTGCAAACCTGGGCAGATAGATTCAAGCTGATATCACAGTGATTGTTTGCACTGCATTGTTTTGTTTTTCTCTCCAGTCAAGATAAATGCAATTACCTTTAACCTCAGGTAAACAGGTTGATTTTTATCAGTGTTGCACACAAAGGTCAGTTAAGTAAATAAATACATAGCGTGCTAATTTATTTTATAATTAAAAATTGCAAAAATATGTAATGAATCAATGTTAACAAGAGCTTTAACTAAAGCAGACTGCTTTTAATCAACAACATTTGGGCACAACAGCCTTTCAGTTATGGCAGTTGGGATGTGGAAAATTCCTTAACACTAAGAGAGTACAGTGTGATAGTGGATAAAAAGTCAAAGATAAGAGACTTCGTGCACCAGAAGATTTTATTTCAGAAAGAAATTGAGACGGTTTATGCTTCTGAAGAGCATCTGCTCCCTACTAATAGGTGATTGAAGAACTCCCTTTATAGGTTTGTGAATTTAATTTGAAAACATACTCATTAAGACTCTAAGGTAGCTCAGTATCTCTAGTGTCTAAGGGAGCTTCTGCCAGGTATGAAAAACTGAGTGGAGTTTCCTAAATGATAAGATACGTGCAATGACTGCGTTTCTGTTGCATCTTTTTTCCCCCCTGCACAGTTATAGTGGGAATAACTCAGAACAATGACTTACTGTTCCCCCTCAGTAGCTAAGTAGCTAGCTAAGTCGTCCCCTCCTCCCCCATCCTCCCCCTCCTCAACAAAAGTGACGTCGCGTCCTCCGTCTGTGTGTGGCTCCATAAAACGTGTCACGTCTGGACGGCACTGTAAGTGTTGCACAGAGGCGATAGGGAGGAGATACAGTGGGTACAAGGCGCAGGAGCTCATTCATCTCGTTCTTGAGTCCAAACACAGCACCAGAGCTGAAGTACTTTTCACTTCAACTTTTTTATTTTTACCGCCGATTTAATTTCCTTTATTTAACTTTTTTTTCTCCTTTTACTACTTTTGCACCTGCCCAGAGGATAGTGCGCCGGTGCCGGGAGTTGGACTGCCGAGCAGCGCAGGAGAGCTCCCCCGCGAATCGCGTGCAGGCATATGGGGAAATTACTGCTGCTTTGTCCTTGCGCACCTGAACCTTTTGGGGATTCATGAAAGGCGTTTTATAGGCCAATTAAGACTCGCAGTCAGCCGGAATTTAAAGAGACAAACAGGGACTCGATTGCATTTATTTTTATCACAAGGTTTGCACTTTGGGGAAGTTCGCAGCATGGCACCACCTGACTGCTTCAACCGGGTTGCTGTCATCTTGTGTTTTTTATGTCTAACATTAGGTGAGTCATTGTTTGTGATCATGTTTACATACACTATATATTTACGAGTGAAAGAACAGACTTTCTGATTGTTAATTCCCTTCAGTGAATGAAAGACTGATTGCATAATATTTAAAAACACGAGATATGGTAAATGGCCTGCATTTGTATAGCGCTTTTCTAGTCCCTAAGGACCCCAAAGCGCTTACACTACATTCAGTCATTCACCCATTCACACACACATGCGATGGCAAGCTACATTGTAGCCACAGCTGCCCTGGGGCGCACTGACAGAGGCGAGGCTGCCGGACACTGGCGCCACCGGGCCCTCTGACCACCACCAGTAGGCAAACATGGGGTTAGTATCTTGCCCAAGGATATTTGGCATGCAGCCAGGAGGCAGCCTGGGATCGAACCACCGACCTTCTGATTAGTGGCTGACCTGCTCTGCCACCTGAAAGGATCATATATATATATTAAATTTATATAGATATAGATATATATAGATATAGATAGATATAGATATATAGATATAGATATATATAGCTGCCAATTTTTACAATAAAATTTTTTTAGCATTATTTTTCTTTTTCTTTTTTATAGTAATTTAAATTTCTCCGGTGTTTAATTGACCTGCAACCAAGAGCTGATTTTGTTGGCGGGTTATTCTTTGATCCCAGCTGCGGTGTAAAATGATTTCTGTGTATGGATATGACCGCAGATTATTTGCACATTTTCGAAGATCATGCGCCAACAGAAAAAGTCATCATTCTGCTATTGAGTTTGCAATTTTCACACAAGCCCCTAGAGGTCGTCTGTCATTGGGAGATTGTTAGTACGGTAAAATGCGTTGATTCATAACAGGCGATTAGTCGGGCTCTATATTTTAATATGACTGGATTTACTGAGATGAGTAAATGGTCTGTCAGAATGGTCTATTTTTGTGTGCTTTCTTAGATACTTTGAATATTTTGCATGTCAGTACTTTGTTATAAATTATGAAAGGAAAGGTTCCTGCAATTGGTATGTGTGCGTGGACAGGATTAAACATTGTGTCATGTTTTATCTGACAGTCCTGTCAACTCCATTGTCTCAGTCTCACGCCACAAAACCTGAGTAAATCTGGGATGTTCCTTCACCTTGTGCCAGGTCCAGTGTGTAACAGAGATACAAACTGAGGCTTCCTCACCACTTCAAAATAAACAGCCCATCCAAACAAAGGAAATAGTGTTCACATTCAACCTCTTTTACTGAACACACACACACACTGTGTTTTTGAGTAGGTTTCCTTCACTGTCCACTCACAAAGCGTGGGAAAGACGCAAAGAGGAGGAAGCGGATGTAGGGACAAGAGAGGCAGCCTGGAATTGTTCTGGCTAGTAAAGGTCACGGAAATGTGACACGCTACCTGAGCAAAGATTTCTTCCCGGAGCTCCTTGTGCTCACGTTCAACTATGTCAAACTTCATCCACAAGACAATAGCAAGGAGGAAAGGGGCTATTGTTTCAGTACAGGAGCCACTGACTGGTAGAGACATTAGTTACTGATGGTCGTCAAGGTGTCTCTGTTTATTCAGAGATGTGTAAGATGTTTTTTTCTGGTGAATAGCTGTGAGAATGTCACGGTGTCATCGTTAACTAAGCAAAGTTATAAGTGACTGAGTGATGCGCAAGCATTCGACTGGGTTATTGTTACACAACATCGACCTATATCCCAGTAATTTTAAAGATGGCTTAGAGTGAAAAGGGAAAAAAAACTGTATTTGCTGATTTCTTAATTTTTGACTTGCAGCTGCTTCTTATTCAAAATGAGCACAGGTTACATATGTTCGTTCTGACCTTTTGACACCAATTTAACTGAAGCGCAACAGCTCACACAAATGTCAGCAAGATAAGCTTTTTTCAGTGGACCCTTCTGGATGTCACTTGAGATATGATGCTTGTAGGAATACTCATGCAATGGAGTTTTCCTTTAAATGGTAAATGGCCTGTATTTATATAGCGCTTTACTAGTCCCTAAGGACCCCAAAGCGCTTTACATAACCAGTCATCCACCCATTCACACACACATTCGCACACTGGTGTGGTAAATGTAATGATATATATATAATTGAAATGATCACTTGTGTTGGACTGATTCTTTTATTCTGGGTTCTGAGTTACATTTAGTCAGATGACACCCCTGAGTTTAGGAAAGAAAATTGCCATGAAAATTATAACTGACACATCAGTGACTAAGGAGATGGGTGAAATGGAAAGTGGAAGCTGTCCTTTTATTGTTGCTTGTCATATACAACACTCTCTTTGTCAGTTCTTTCTTTTTCCTGCAGTGTAGACAGTCCTGTGACGAGAGGGGTTGATTTTGTGTCCAGAGTATTTTTTTGTTTCCTCCGTGGACACTTGAAGACTGGAAAATGGGAGTGATGACGTGTCAGCCAAGTGCAGTGGGGGCTCATTGCTCACTGGCAGTACATCTGGCTCCATGCAGGCAGTACACATCCTAAACACACACACACACACTAACCTGGAGTGGGAGATTTACCAGTAGAGCAGAAAACACTGGGAAATTCAGCTTTACAAATTGAACTGTGTTGCTTTTCTGGATTATTCCAGCATCTGTTCCATGCTAGACCTATCCACCTCGAACCAGCAATATATTTTCTTTGAATCCTGCATGGGATTTCGATTTCAAGGAGCTTCTGTCTGCCTCTTAGTCTTAATCATACATTATAAAACAGGAATCCTCTGGGTTTACTATTTAGGAGTCTCATGCAGGAGAACCCTCTTTGTTGGCTCTACACAGCTTCATATAACCTAGAGTGGCCACCCATCACGGCCAGATGTTCCTTTATTTTGTTTTTTTTTTTGTTTTTTTTAGAGGAGTCTGGGGCATTTTGCCTCCAAACCTCTAAAGGCTTATACACGCCTAATAAAAAAGGCTTTCTCTGTAACTGTTGTCTTAACCTTGCAGTTGGCAAAGTGTAGGGTTTTTGTAGGACTCTGCATGTGAGAATGTTCCAGGACACAAGTAGCACAGCCAGAGCACTGTTAGCTGGTTCTTATTATGGCAGGTGGTCAAGTCTTGTCAAAGGTTTGATAAAGTTTGTCTTGAATATTTTGTCAGTCTAACTTGCAGTGAACTGTCACGGACACTTTTGCAGCAGGACAGCAGCGTGACCCCGAGAAGGTGCGATGTTTAGACCGCCCAAACTCAGATTTGAAGGATACAGATCCTTTTAAGTCCAGCTTCTTAACAGATGTCAGTAGGATCAAAAACGGGTTAGTGAATAGTGTATTGCATTTGTTTTACAATAGCTACCATAGCACTATCCATGACAGACTATTCACTACTGTTTCACTCTGTTTGCCAGGGTCACAGTATGGCAAAGCTGACTCATGTACTCTAGCGGTAAATCCGTCCTCTCCCCCTTCCACTTTTTGTTTGGATATTGATCAGGTTTAGCCTTTTAGTCTGGCTTCATAGCAGATGACAGAGTAGTATCATATACCATTTAAAGTACTTTTAACATATAATTGAGAGAAAATATAAAAATAAGTTAGTGTGTAGTACGTTTGTTTACATAAACTACCAGTGCGCTATCGTGAAATCTCATCGCAGAGACTGTTCACTATTGTTTCAGTCCATCGTCAAGGTCACAGTACAGCAAAGCTGGCTCCTTTACTTCGTAATTCTCACTTCTCCCCCCATCTAATTTTGTGAAAGCAGAAGAGCAAAGGATAAAGTGGCAATGATACGCAAAGGAATCGTTGGGCCCTATTCCCAAAAATGATTTTCTCCCTCGACTCTCAAGACATTCGTGCCGTCTGATGATGGGACGGGAAGTACAGGGAGGTGAAGTGTGCCCTCTGCAAAAGAGAAGGGAATTCCGCACATTATTCCTTGCGCTTCAGGGGCTGTGACTTGGAGTTTCCTTTTCGGTTCAGTGACAGTACAGTCATCTGATACAGTAATATTTTTTTTTAATTATTACACAACATCACCAATGAGCTACTGGCAACATGCTGGTGGCATTTATATCACTTTTCTATTTAGCTTTATGTATTTTTTTTTTTTTTAAATTTGTAGTTTTGTAGTGTTTTAAGGTGTTTGTAGTCACTGAATTTTTTTAGGAGTTGTGCTCAAATTATCTTAAACACAAAGAGTATATGCTTTCTCTCAGGTCAGGAACATGACTAACAAGTATTATTCAAGATCCTTTGACAAAATATGGCTAAGCAGAGCATACATAGGCCATTATTTTCCATTGCAATGCTGAAAATCTGAATCATTTAGTCTCAGTCTCAGCCATTGTTTGGCCGTTCTTTCAGACTAAATATTTATTTATTTTCTTGACCACAGACATTTCTATTGAAAAAAATCCTGAAATCCATGCTGTTCAAAATTTTTGTCTGTATTTCCTGACCATTTGTCTTTTCCAAACACAGTGTCCTGTGTCATTTCCTCTAATCAATGCCAACTGAGGACAAAGACACAAAAATGTGATTCTGGTCTAATCTTAGCTAACCTGGCTCTGTGTCAGCAACCAGCTTGATGCTGTGTGAGTCAATCGAGATCATGCAAGTGAAAAAAGCAGAAGTCAGTCGGCCTCTCGCACCCTCCCTGACTCCCTCTCTGTTTGTTCCATGCCTGTCCTCTTTGTAATGCCTTTTAATGAGAACCAGCTTTGGGGCTCTTTGAACCAACTCAATATGAACAATTTCTGGCATTTTTCAGGCGATCTCCTGAAGGAACGCAGGGCACAGCTGTTGCAGGGGGTTAGGGTTGTCAGGATGCCAGCTAAGGTCAGTTCTGGGCAGATGGGAGTTTTGAGGATGGGTGTGTAGACAAGACAATGTTTTTTTCCTCTCTTCTCTTGTCTTTTTTTAATGGGCTGCTGGGGGCCCCTGCTGGTTCACCCATCTGTAGTGCATTACTGAAGAGAAGGACATAAAAAATGTGCTAGTTTTAAAAGATAAGCGTTTTGCCCGTGCAATTCAAGGTCAAGATGATGATTCTGGGTATGCTGTGGGACTTAAGCATTTATGCATGGGATGTATTTGTAACCGAGTCAAAGATTCAAGAAGTTGAAAATGCCATAATTAGTCTCAGTGGACTCTTTTAATCTGGACGAAGTGTTTTCATTGGGGTAAAACGTCTCATTACTCATCCAAGTCTTCAGTCTCTGCCCTGATTTAGACTTTTGCGGTGAACCTTTGCGGTGAGCCTTCGACACAACCGACGCAAGTGGCCGATGTTGCTGGCACTTATGCTTGCGGAGGTGCATATGTGTTCATTATTATGTGGTTGTGTCCTGCCTTTTTATATGCATGCCAGCTGATAGAAACAAAATGTTGACTCTTTGTTGTGGTCATTTTTGGGAGGTGGCAAGCATATTTGTCCCCCAGGTTTTTCCACTTCTTTGGAAATTCCCTCAGAATCTTTCCAATAGGTTTAGCAATCTCTTTCCAGGAATTTTCAGCGATTTTAAGTCCTCATCTTAAGCCAATGATTGTTCTTCTCTCACTGATCTTTTTTTTTTTTTTAAATAACTGCAAAGGCACAGGAGGACTTAACGGTAATGATCAGACCAATCACAATATTTGTAGCCTGCATTGATTCAATGTGCAGTTACATTTCTTGGCAGGTTATGCATAACAACAGTGCAGTATATGCAGTATAGTTGCATAATGACCGAAACTGGCACCATTGCCTAACAATAGCCCAGAAGCTCAGTTTCGTTATTGTTCATTGTCATGACCTCTGGACAATGGACATGCCCATATGGAAAAGAAATAGTAAAAACTTATATGTGATTACTCATGAAAGTGGCCACTTTCTCATTACTTTCATATATTGTTTTAGTAAGTATCCAAAACATACAAGTTTCATTATATAATTTTTCAAGGGATCTTGTATCTGTTTTCACTCTTATATGCTTTTCATACAAGTTTCACACAAGACAGATACAAACTTTATAAGATTTATATATATCTTTTCCATATGGGTGAGCACGTTTCACAGAAAGTTGCATTATAAGCATTATAAGTCTGTGAAAGATGGCAGTGGTTGTTCTTCTGTCCTGGATCACCTCTGACAAATGTCCAGGTGCAATAATTGCATTTACTCAGGGAATTCCCTGACTACAGTGGGGATAGTACTTCCTCTGTGTTGCAGATTCCTGACAGCCATGAACTTGTCACATAGTGGTGCTAATTTTGGACATTTTGAAACTTTGATTGATTACATTGCGATTGATGGTATTCTTGTTTCTTGTTATGTATCAAGGCATAAAAAATGCAAAGTAGAATGCCCTTAAGAAATTTGTCTGGCAGCTATAAATAAAAGCCATACAATTATGAACTGCAGCTTATGTGGTTGTTTATTGAGGCCAGGGCTCTTGATTTGTGTTCATATGCAGCCAAAAGTGTGTGGTTTTACGACATGAAAGAGTGCAAGCCACAACCCTTCCCCTCTGCTTAACCTTGGACAATAAAACAATGATGTTATAACATTTTGTGAGGAAGTGAATATTGAGTCCCCCTGCCAACACTGGCAGCGTCAGCTCATTCTTGCCACAACAGCTGTTCTGAATAATACACAAATGCTAGGAGAACGTGTGTGAGTGATTGTTTTTCTGTATTTCTGTGTGTAAATGCAGGTTTCCAGGTGTGTGGGTAACACATAAAATAGGCCATTATCGCCCCTTAAGCCAGTATATGCATCAAACACATAAACCAACATTATCCTTAACAACAGATCAAGGGTAAACTTAATATACTTGTTTTGTGTCCACAGTGACAGGCTGTTTAGGGATCTTAGTGAAAAGAAAGAAACAACATCTGGGACTGGGACTCTTTCTGGACAGCAGGCAGAACTACACTGTTTCCTATGTTAACTGTTGTTAGAGAGACCTCTCAACAGATTCTGCTGGCTCCACACGAGATATGTCCACCTCTGAATCAAACATCTCCACCCTCTTGATATTATAAGCACAGCATTCAGAGTAAAAAGTCACTAGTAAATGAACAAAAAAAAGTATTTGGTTCCTGCTAAATCGGACTGTGTTGACCTTTTTGGCATCGAGGCACAGCTGCTCCATGTATCATCCTCTTCCTCCCTTTATTCTATCTTTGATCACCTAGGACCCCGATCCATTCAACAACCTGCTCTCCAGCTCCCAAAAGTCCCCACAGTGTGCTCTCAGTGGACAATCACTTACACAAGAGGCAGGAGTAGAACTGGACAAAGTGAACCCACGCGCACAGCACTAAAGGCACATTACACAGCAGTTGTGCAATGGGGACTTCCCGCTGTGCTTTTCATTTTGTTTAGCATAACAATGATGAAAACATACCATTGAAGAGTTGGTGTAAATGTCTGTGTGTGTGTGTGTTTTGCAGGACATTTGGAGAGCGCAAACTCGCTTAGGATTCATCCCTCCGGCAATCCAATCGTTCTTCATAAAGGCAATTTGTTAAACCTCACCTGCAGGTATGCAGTTGAAAGCACCTACTTTTGTTGGTTTCACTTGAAATGTAATCAAACATTTATGATGGTGGTGTATAACTCTTCTTAACCACTTTGCATTACAATACAACTTCATTTACTTTACCTTTGCTCTTCTAATTGCTGGACTTCTACCTCTGCGCTCACCATATGGCAGAAATTTTAAGGGAGAATTAGCAGGACGTCCCTGGTTCTGTGGACTCTTACTAGCTACAAAGAAGCTGGGACAGTCCCTGACCGGAACCAGCGATAGTGGTCAACGTTTATCAGTCTTCTGCCACTTCCTTTATGGAATTTAGAACCCAAGTACATTCACATTTCTTAGGAATTTAGGTTATTGCATCATTTTTTTGGCCTTCAAAGAATGCTTAAGAACTCATGTTGGTTTAATGTAATGCTTCCTTACAAGGCCACATTGTAAGAAGCCTGATGCGTAGAGCACTGTCTTGTTTTTTGGATGTGGATGAGAACTAGAGGTTCTGCTTGACCCAAAATTCTGCAGGCAAAGGGAAAGGAATGTGAGAAATGCTAGATGTTCCTCTGGGATCTCTTTAATGAGCATTTTAAACTGAATTCTGCGTGGAAAGAATGTGTTAGTTAAGCACATCATTGAAGAGAAACATGTTCCCATGTGAAAGTTCAAACTTTTGGATGACTCAAGATGAACTTGAAATAAACTTAAAATGGAAATGAAGCCCAAAAGCCCCCAGGGATAAGCTACTAAGTTTAGTAGCTTTTGTGGTTACTGCTAGATGTGACACCTTCTCTAAAAATAGATCCACTTTTAATAGAATTAATGGTTTGCTTTTTCTAATACCATTCGCCTCGCCCAAGATCTAATCTCATTTAACATTCTCTCTCATTTTCAATAATGTCAGAGGTCACGGTGTCTTCAGCTGGACACTTGCCAAGCGGTCGATCTCATCGCAGGGAGTGAAGGTGGAGAAGTGTGATTCAAGACCTCACCGTCAGTCTCACTGCAGCAGACTGATAGTCACACACCTGATTGCCAATGACACTGGGACTTACACCTGTAAATACACCAAGGATGGTTCAGACCAAATCAAATCCACCTATGTGTATGTAAAAGGTGAGAGCTAGAAACCGTTTTGGATGTATAATACTCAAATTATGAGGTTCTTAATTTAAGAAGTTACCCAATGTTAGAAAAACTGAACTCTAAAACTGAAAATTGTTCTTACATTTTGAACCAAATGTTTTTTTTTCATTCAGAAATTTAAAATGCACGGAAGATTTGTGTTTAAAAAAAGATTTCAAAGGATAATTGCTATCTCCTGATGGCAGCTGCAGGATTTAATGTTGAACTGATCTCACAGACGGTGATAATGACAGTATTGAACCGACAAAGAACAGTGTGGTATTTGCAAGACATAAGACACAAGACACATCCTTTATAGGAGGAAGAAAGAGTGAGTTAGGCAGCAGGATGTAAAGGACCATGGTGTTCAGGGTGTACCCTACCTTTTTCACTATGTCAGCTCCAAAAGGCTTTATTTTTTTAATGACGTGGGAAGAATGTGCAAAAAAGAAAGCAAGCAAGACCTGCTTACTAAAATCTGTAGTTGTATGCATTAGATATAAATATAGAGGCGGTTATTGCTACCTTTTTTCAACTGGAATCCTGACTGAGGTGCCACAGGTCTCCATCTGAGAGAAAAAAATAGAGAAAGGAAGTGGTTTCTGTGGTGCTGCTTATCCTCTCACCTCTTCTGGAGGTGAGAGGATAAGCTAATTGCTCGGGAAACCCTGGTCATTGACCATTTCCTGCTTCTGCTACTGTTTTCCTTGTAACAACGCTTCCCTAAACCTCACATGGCACTACATACACTTATATGACTGGATATTGTACTGGGCAGCAGAGAGTAAATTCCAATATCAGCCAATGTGACCAAAGTGGTTTTATATTTTGAAAAATGTTGGTATAAAGTTGCTTAATATTGGTCTACAACTATTATAAATATAAAGCTAGCTTTAATTCTTCTTGTGCTTTTTAAATGACTTCCACAGTTTACCTTCTGTGTCCTATTTCAAAAATCCTCAGCTGTTTGTTAATTTTTGTAACTTTTTCACACCACTAATGTTCGACCTTCCTTCAATCACAGACTATTTATGTAGCCACAGCGTTCCCACAGACTGACTGTCCTTATATGGCCAGAATTAACCAATCTGAGATTTGATCTCTTTTCTGGATCTCTGTTGAATACCCTGACATGCTCTTTTTCACTTGGTAAACCTCCTTTTCCTAGTGGGTCAAAGGTTCTGGAGCCTGTCTCAGCAGACGTAAGGGGTGGGGTACACCCTGGTTATGTTGCAAGTGAATCACAGTGACAGAGAGCCAGAGACTGGGAGAAAACACATGCACTTCTAAAACAAAATATGCACAAACCACACTCGAGGATCACAGCCAGCTGGCAGCTATGAACCCATTATCCTCCTGCTGTGATGCAACAATGCTAACCACTGCACTTTTAAATTAAGTTGGCTTATTTTACCAGAATCTGAATAATTTTACTAGAAAACATGGTTTCCCCAAAAAACAACTTGTGATGGGCCACATTTAATTTGTAATGGTGTTTCTGCCTGACTTGTGTTTAAGATGTTGAATTCTTTTTTTCAGATCCCGACCAGCCATTTGTGGAGCCTGTTAAAAATTATGTTCTTGGCATCTACAGGCACGAGACCAGCCTTGTTGTCCCGTGTCGGACATCCTCACCTGATATTGATGTAACACTGACAGGGGTAGGGTCTTAAGCACCATCATGCTTTTATAAATGCCTTCATAGTACTGCATATTATAGTAATACACAGTATTCTATAGACACTGCTTAAAATGAACTTCCAGGAAACTCACACAGCACGTCTCCTGAGAGCAAGATTACTATTAATACCACAGCAGGGTATCCTTACCTGTTTTGAAAAAAATGTCCTTCCACTCCTTGCATAGGGCATCACAGTGGTTCTCACACCCTCTGTGTGTTAAATCATTCTAGCACACAGAAGCAGACCGGGGACAGTGGCTTAGCTATGGGAAGCTCAGGGGCGGCAAAGCGAGTCATCCTGTCTGCTTCCTCTAAGAGCAGGAAGGTGTTCCAAGAGTGCTTTTCTCAGAATAGCTCATCAGGCTAAATTTAGTCTCTCTGCTCTTACAAACATCAGGAAACAGCAGAAAAGTTGTGTCCAGTCTTAGAAAACAACAGGTAACAGCATAAGACTGTTTGATCTTAGTAGGCAGCGGTTGAGTACTCCCTTGTTTTCCAGTGCACTTATCTATACAACTTAAGACCCTGTTAGTACTTGATGATGTGCCTTTGTGGCCTTTTTGTGCTTTTTTGTGACATTTTGTTTCATTGTTTGCGATTAATATATGACTGTGTCATAGTGCCAACTGTGCATAATCACTTCTGACTCTAATGCCACAGATAGTACTGGTGTGACCTTCCTGTTATTAATAAATGCATGACACTCCTCCTTCCTCTTCACCTTCCTTCCTTCCTTCTCTTCCATTGCCTCCAATCCCAGTCCTTCTTCTGACATGAGAACAAACAGCAGCAGGCAAGGACATCCTTTCCACATGTTATTTCCCTAATTGCATAAATTAATGCAGCAGTCACATTCACAGTGCTTGTTACTGGGAATACTGGTTAAAACGGCAGGATACATGACTGACAGTTCACTGCACTGTTACCTGTGCTATTAAGCAGGTGCAAAACATCGCACAGACTTTGTACCCTGGAGCTCTCATTAACACTGCTTAATGTCATATCTGATTGCACTGAACATTTACGTTCTTCTACATTCATCTCCTTCTGGTAATGTCTAGAAAAGTTCAGGGCTGTCATGCATGTGTTATAAAACAGCTTAACAGATGTGTCCCCAGCTGAGCCCGGTGGAGCATGAGTTACGTGTTAAATGAAGTCATGCAGCTTCCTCTTTAGTCAGTCTGGCTCAGTGACCTATATTTGGCATCACAAGTGTCATCAAATTAGTTTTGCCTTTTTCATTACAGGCGCCAAGTTTAACTGAGAAGGTTACAAAGGAAATGGTGTGGGATCCAATGGTTGGGTTCAGGATCCCCTACGGTGCCTACGATTCATACAACATGCTGGCATGTCATGCCAAAGTCAACAGTCAAGTGTTCAAGTCAGAATACCTTCCTAGTAGACTGAGTGAGTCTGTTGCTTTCCTGGTGACATGACTTTTAATTGTTTTTAACTTTCTGATTGTTTAAGGTTTCATAACATTTCATTATGTTTGTTCCAATTTTACAGCTGATGTCCTTAAAAATGTGAGGATTACTCCAGATAACAACCGTGTTAAAATCTTGGCTGGAGACACCCTCATCCTCAACTGTAGTGGGGAGACCACCTATAATGGAAGAATCAACTTCACCTGGCATTTTCCAAAGGGCAAAGTAAGTTAATGGTTTATCATTGACTTTACAATATTATGGAACAGCCTGCATAAGTAGGACTGGCATTTATGGTGCTTTCTTTGTCTTCAGGAAAAACGGCATAGTATAATCAAGTCCCTACTCAAACCTTCTAAGGTCCTTATAATGAGTAACACTTTAGTGTTGCCAAACATTACCATGGAGGATAAGGGAATATATCATTGCAAAGCTGAGCTGAATCCCAGAGTAAATGATACTGTCACGGCAAAAGTTGTTGTCTATGGTGAGAATGCTTTTAATGCTTTATTATTACAAGTGAAATTAAAAGAATTTTAGGCTGTGAATTATTGTAATATTGGGGCGATCCTGTAAAGTAGTAATGATAACCTTATTTAATCTATACTCTTTGGTTGCAGAGCATCCATTTCTTAACATTTCCTCTAAGAATGGACAGCATAGAACAGTCACTGAAGGTGTAAGGAAGATTGTGTTTGAACCCAGGGTCATCGCTTTGCCACCACCAGACGTGATAGCATGGTAGGCAATGGTTTCGAGCCACTATAAATAAACCTTTTGTTATGAGTGTTGGGCACCTCTATTATTGCATATGCACAACAAACAAACTTTTATGTGCCTCTAATATTCAGGTACAAGGATGGGGTTCCTATCCAGAAGAATTCCACTTGCTATAGGATGTCTGATTTTAGCTTGGCCATCACTGATGTGCAGGAGAAGAATTCTGGCGTGTTCACCATAAGCCTGGGCAACAGAGCAAAGGGGCTGTACAGGAATCTCAGCTACGTTCTGGAAGTCACAGGTAAGCCATTACCACAAACCTGATAATCTTCACTGATCCTGACGAAATGAAGCAGCGCCTTGGCTGTGGACCGAGGCTGCCCCCAGCACGTCTGCTGCTGCTCTCAGTCTAGATCACTGGACGGCAGGTAGCAGCTCTAGTGTGAGAGGAACTTGGGAGCTTGTATATTCCAGGGCTGGATTGACGTAGCAGGAGCAGCTGTTGTTGATTATTGGGGCTCTTTGAAAGGGGCTTGGCGGAGTGTGTAAAAGGCCCGAGTTCTATTCTGCACACGGGCTCCAGCTGCCCCAGACCCCTCCAATCCTTACACCCTGTGTGCATACAGTACGGCTCATATAACCAGCATGTTCTATACATTATGTATTTAGCTGGAGAAAAATCAGCTTGCAATTCATTGTTATGACAACTCTTTTAATATACTGATAAGTGTCAACACTAGGATATAAATATTTTAGCATGTTGAGTAGATACATGAATGGAGTCTGCTTGCTATAAAGAACAAAAAGGAGACTGTATATCCCTTACTTCACACTTAGCATGTGGAGGGAACACATGCTAAGTGTGAAGTAGCATTCTTTAAACATTTTTGAGGAATCCCAGTAGTGTGCCAAAAAGTGTAAAAATCAGGCCCCTCTAGCCTCTTATAAACTTTATTTATGATCCTTGACCGGCCCACTTCACAAAACTTTTATTTATTGGAATGAATTTTTTTTTACAAACACAACAAAGTGGAGAGAAAATCCTGGCACCAGTTAGAGAACTATTTTAAATCTTGTTCATATGTTGTTTACAGTCGTCAGAGTGCTCTGGATTACTACGTGATGTGCAGGTGTGCATGAGCTGGGGCACTGAATGCAACACAACTATTTCTGTTGTCCAAAATGCAGATAGTGCTGAGATAAGTACATCTCCCGAGGTGGGAGAAGCATTTTTGTCTGTTGTTCATTGCAGCACAAATGGTTGACTCAGTGACCCAGGCATGGACTGCGGTGAGATTGTTCTTTGACCTAGAGCCCTGGGCTAGGCAGGCATCCCCCCACTCTTCTCCCTACACAGTCTAAAGGAGAGCTAATGTCGACGGCCCGCCTTTCATAGCTGCACATCAAGACTGTCTTTCTTTTTGAGACATTTTGAGATTCCACAGCAGGCGGGGCCGGTACGGTCGATTCTTTTAGCTAACCCAGTGGGACAGAGAGTGGGGTGTGGACAGCCAGGGTGAACATAAGGTGCAAAACTAAGCTGAATGAATACGATTCAGAAAAAAAATAATGAAAGGAGAAATTCCTGATCCTATCATGGTGAATGCTGCTCCCCTAAAAAATATCTAGAATTCTTTTTTTATTTGCTCATAATTGATTTAAAAAAATGTGTAATGTGGGAGTGGGAGCTTTTTTTTTGGCTTCTTAAAGGAGGCAATCATGACCTCTGATCTAACATGTTGTCTTTCTCTTCCAATTTCTCTCCATGTTTGTGCGTGTATGTGGTTACTGTGTACTTGTGTGTGTATGTAGTGAAGCCAAGTATTTCAGAGGCGGAGCTTGCTACTGTGGACGTGCAACCTTACATGTCGGGCAAACAGCATCATCTAACCTGCACTGCTTTTGGCCTGCCGTTGCCAACCATCACTTGGCACTGGCAACCATTTCACTCAGAACCGAAGTTTAAAAAGTGAGTCACCCTCATGTTACGCTCGGTCTGTCACGGTTGAGCAATACCATAAGAAATTCAAAGCATTTCAACAGTGTAAGTAACTAATTTCAAGCAGGCCACTTAACCTAAGTGTAGGCTCAAAAACAATTCCATGCTTTGAATTGTTTGAATTGAATTGTAAAGTTACCAAGTCATGAGCTCTATCTGTATACCAGTTTCAGTTTTGGTTTTCCAGAAAGTTACCGCCTGATGTTTCTCTCTGCATAAAAAACTGTCGCATTTTTTCAGCCTGAATAACTGTTGCAATGATGCAATTGAGTCCACCTGCTGTGGATATAATCTCCATGTTTTGGAAACCATGCACAGGGTGTCTATGGAATCATACAAAGTCTTAAAAGGTTCACAATTAATGGTTAATCATATAATTTTTAGACACTTATGTTTTTGGAAATTTTAAGGACAAAATTGCTATTCCCACATCTGTTAAGCTGTTTCAAACTTGGGACAATGGGATACTAACATCAGTTATATCATTTTCTGGTCACATTAATAAACATATGACTAAATACTTTCTTGTTCATTCTGAACATCTGAAAGAGGATATTTCACCTTTTTCTGTCTCTCTTTTGTATGTTTAGTCTAAAATCTGTTTTTAAGTTGGTATTAAAAAGTCTTTAACTAGTTTGTACCTTTAGACGCAAACTCCACAATACTGACTCAAAATCACCAACAGCAACACGCAGTGAAGAGATACCTTCGCAGGATTCAGAGCCACCAGTCCGACCCGGAGATCCCTCTATAAAGCAGACCTACTTTGATTCAATTGACTGTGTCACAGAACATGACCCATTAATCAAAGGAACAAAGCCGCGGAGAGCTGCCCTCTCATTAGTGGTCAGTGGTTCTGTAGGCTAAGAGGGGAGTTAAATCTCAGATTCCCCGAGTTATTGCAGCGCTGAAGAGAACTGAGAGTGCTGTATATGTGTGACTGTGCATGGATACCAGCCTGGCGGTGAACCCGTACACAAAATGAACATTTGAACAGTCACTCAGATCGTGGTTTGGAGGGCCTGTGAATTGTAAGATCAGGAAAACAATGGGCCATTAGCTGCGTGTTATCAGTCTCCACATCCAGTGGCAAAGAAAACAATGCAGACTGAAAGCGACTAATTATGTTACATACTAGATGGTGTTAAACCACCAGTTTCCCATTGGTTTCTTCACTAAATTATCGCATAAAACCAGCTGCTGCTTACCAGATTCGTGATAAAATATTGCAGAGGTTTAGTAAGGTCAAAGCAACTCTTTCTGCTGGGCCAAAGATAATCAGGGCTGGCACCAGGAACTGTGGCTGGGCTGTGGCAGGCGGCTAATGAGACAGAGGAACAGCTATAGCCTGGTGGGAAGCCAATTGTGCAAAATGTTTGTTTTATAGTGCCCTGAGCCTGCAGAGTAGCTGTCACTGTAAATCCAACTTGCATCCCTTAATCTTTTGGGAGCAAAGGAAATGTCACTTTTGGGGAGGGTTTGAATTTGAGAGAAGCTTTTTAAGAAGGCAGAAATATAGGGTTGTCTTTATCACCAGGTTGAGAAGTTATCAGCTGTCCTTTGCTGACCACCAAGGTCTCAGGATCTGCCTTATCTCCTCTGGCCAGAACGTGGAGGGGTGTTCCTGTATGAGGTGACGCACAGCACAACCCTTCCTGTTGCTGCTGCTGTTTCCTTCAGTGCCTCTCCACTCATCAAACTAATTGTTCACCACCAGCGGGGCCTAAATCAAGGCTTTCTCTGGGTTTAAGAAGTAGGACACCCCATGCTAGAGGGTTCAGAGAACCCTCAGGAGAGGGCCTTCACAATGAGATAGCAGGGTATACATTATTATCGTGTGATCTGGACAGGGTGTGTTTTGATATTACACTAAAGTTCTCAAATACAAAAGACTGTTACATTGTTCGTTGTTCAGAATGATTGATTTTATTGCATGTTCTCCCTCCTGTAGTGATTTGGAGCCTGTCTCTGTCAGAGTGGATGAAAGGAAAAACGATTCCTACAACTGGATTAAAAACATAAACACGAATTCTCAACTAGTTAAAGGAAAAAACAAGGTATGTAGATTAAAGTTATATGTAGTATATGTTTTTAAACAATGGATGCACTTTATAATATGCATTTCCTCATGAATTGAGTCTAATAAATAGCTGTCGCCAGTATAAAGAACTGGAAGAGAGATGGTATGGAGAAATGTGCGATAAGAGATGGGATTTGTTCCTGGAATTAAGCTACCTGGGAATTAGGGACAAATAACTTGGTTTTATTACACATTTAATGAGCCGCATCTGAAAAGAAAGGTTTTATATTTACAAGAAAAAAATAGCGGTAAAGACACTGCTTTACCTACACTGGCTTTCCTCTTGTACAAAAGCTTTTGCTCTTTGAGGCCCGCAGTTTGGAAATGGTGCAACCACAACTGACAGACATAGTTCATTTCCCATTACTAAAGTGAAATACACCCCAGGTTTTCACAGTCTTTGTAGTAGATGTAAACATGAAACAGCTACACTATGAAGGCAGGCTTAGGTTTAGCTTTAAGGCAGGCATATTAATTTTATTTTATTTCCTAAAAAATCAACGCTTAAGGCATCAATAGTTAGATAGTTTGAAGATAAGAATCCCTTAGTTTTCCTTAAAAGACATCAAAGACGTATTGCCATGCAAACCCCAAACATCCCACACAGACTTTGGTTCAAATCTCCCGTGGAAGCTTGATGCTAAAATTGTTCATGCCATACCTAACTGAGAACAGGCCTTCGCTGCCATGCCCCTTGTCTGTATAGGATTTGGTTCAAAAAATCCATTACAGCTGTTTTAGAGCAGGAGAAAGCATCATTGACCTTTCTGAATCCATTCTTTGTTTTGAACTGAATTTGTAGTCCATAAATTGCTGGTGCGCTCATTAATTGTGAAACGGATGTCGATGCCATGTAAATGCGAATGACTAAGTGACTGTTTACCATTACTAACTGTGAAATACATGACAACAAGAACTATCCAGTCATTTGCACACCACGTAACTGTAAATTTGGCCTTCTTTACAGGTCATCGATTTTTATACGTGTCTGACATAGATATAGAGGCACCTCTTATTTACAAGTACCTGTGGCCAGTCGCCGGTGCTTTTATGAGGGTCAGGGCTAAGGTTCAACGATAACAAGCAGCAGTTTAAACGAAGAGGGATTTGGTGGAGGTAAATTCCTCTCTGTCACCCCATATAAATCGTTTTGGCCCGTGAATGAGAACATAGTCATGACTGGGCCTCCTCAGAAAGCCCAGCAAAAAAGGAGAGTCATAATATAAGGAAACACTAAGGGAAGACTTTGGCACAGAGGTCATAGTGTGTTTGGTCAGGTCACGTCTTCGGGACAGGCACAATCGTCTCAGTGACTGCTTTCAATCTCATGTTACATAATGGTAAGTAATAGGTGTAACATAATATCATAAGGTCACTCAGTGTTTTGACAAATGTTCTATCAGCAAGGTTTGGACGTTATGATACTTAATTTTGATGCCTGTATGTTTGTAAAGTGAACAGTTTAAGTAAAGGCACGCTGATGTGGTTTTGTAGCTGCAGCTGGGTTTCTCACAGCCAACACAATAGTTCCTACCAGCCCAGGAAGTTTAGGCCAACATACCCCAGACAATGTACCCACATCATTCACTCTCTTTGATGTAGCCGACTGACCCCAAAAACAGATGTCCCCATGAACACTAAACAGAACCCCATGCAGTCTGGCCTTCACCCAAGTGTCTCACTTATTATTTTGTCTATTTAAGCCATTAAAATATTGTGCTAACCTTAAAATCGAGCATGGCATTGGAGGTGCTCTCCAGGAAATGGACATGGAGGCCCAGGTCTAGATCTATAGCACCAGTATGAAGGAGACTCTTTGGCCTTTATAACTCCAGCTGTATCCTTTCATTAATGTCAAGCACTGCAGACTATAAAGCACACCAGGCTGTGTCTAGACCTCCCACTTGTTTATTAAGAGCGACTCGGTGCTCTGATGGTGATTGAAACCTCTAGAATCGATCACACTGACAGCAGAAAGTGAATTATGATATCAAGCATTTGTTTCTCTTATTATTATATTTATTATGTTTTATCTGCTTTTAAGAATTAATCACAATCGCTTTATTGATTCCAATCAGACTGTGAGTACCCTGGTGATCGGAGATGCACGAGTTTCAGGACAATTTTACTGTAAGGCTGAGAACGACATTGGCAGCGCCCACATTACAGTGCCTTTCTATGTTGATGGTAAGTAGGTCACCAGAATACAACAAGTAAAATGTAATAAAAAAAAACCCCAAAACATTATAATCACACAGCTGCATGCAGAAACACATTAGTTCAATTACAAAGCACACTATACCATGAGCTCTATGCTTTACAAATGATCTGTGTGCACATCGCACGCTGTAATGAACTGCAAGAACAGGAAAGGAATTCACAGATTGCATTGTGCAATAAAGAAACCAGAGGGGGGCATTAATTGAAAACATCTTCCACTGTAGTTGAACAGCTTCGGGGCGGAAGAGAGGCAAACAAGTCCTGAGGCATATGGAGTGCTGTACATGGCATGCATTTAAAAACATCATTGAATAACCGCATTCCTGCTCCTGCACCAGCAGGTCATTGCTCTTTCTTCATGAGCCTGTGTGTGCAATAAGGATTTACTTTTTATGTGCATGTGAGCAGTTCCAAATGTTCCCAAAATGAAAATCAACTGAGACGGGTATGTAATAACAGTGGGGACGAGGTGTCACCGTGCACAAGCAGAGCTCACTTTGCAATAAAGTGCATCACCTTTCCTAAAAAGTTGCATGAATCACATGTCCTGAAGGGTGGAGGACTTCTTTTGGAGTGGATGCCAAGTACCAAAAAATTATTTTCCCAGGGTGGGAGAATTCCCAAGAGGAATCCCACTCTCTTTCAAAGGTGAGGAAGGCAGAGAATGATGGAATGCTGCTAAAAAAAGAGGACAGGATTGTAAAAACAGCTGTCTTCTCTTACGGAACAGAGAATGCTTTCCAGCAAACTGAATAAACAAGCGCATTCTCTATCCCTTGGGGCACACAGTCAGCCTCGCTCAAGTTGGATCACTGCAGAAGCACCATCAACATACTTCTAATTAATAGTGATGAAACAGGAAATAACAGGGAATTTGACATTCTGGGTCTTCTGATAAGTACCTTTGTGTCAAAAACTGTTGTCCTAATTAGTTTCTCTGGCAATTTGGATAATTGCACGCATGTAAACGGATGTAGATGCCATGTAAATGTAAATGACTAAATATGTTGTTTGCCATGTTCCTTGTCACACTAGATCAACCTGAGAAAATAACCACTGAACCTCAGAAAGCGATTGAAGGGAACAACGTCAACCTGACCTGTCGGGCAACCCGTTATCTCTACACAGATCTACAGTGGTTGGATTCCAGGAATCAAACAGTCACTTCCAGCGTGTCTAGCCTCCAGTTCAGTCGCTACTCCATTTCCCTTTCTCTCTATTTGCACAATGTGTCTCAAAACAGCACTGCAGGTTACAAGTGCCGAGCCTACAAGCTCAACAAGAAGGCTGAACTCAAGGAGGCTGTACTTATTTTGGATGGTAAGTTAGAGCTATATATGTTTCCACTTTTTCTCTACGAAACAGTGATAGCACCAATAATCCAAACTTTTTTTTTATTTTCCTACAGCCAGGAGAAGACCGTGGCTGAATCAAAATCTGACCAGCCAAGATGTGAACAATACCAGCACCCTGAGGCTGGTTTGTAACGCTTCAGCAGTTCCTCCTCCAAAAATCATGTGGCTGAAAAATGGTGTTCCACTAGAAGAAAATCCAGGTACCACTGAGAAAAGTATCTCATATGTTATGGCTTTCATGAAGAATTTTTTTGTTGTTGTTTTTACAGTTTTTGTGACCGGGTTGACATATTAGAAGAAGATGAATTAAGTGCAGTCTATTGACAAATTAAAGGTTTTATCCAGTTAAAATTGTGTAGTCATTAAACTTGCCTTTGCACTGCCACGAGTTTTCAAAAAACTTCCAAAGTTAAAATTCTGCACTTCTTTTCGGCTGTTTAACTAATAGTTTGTGCGTTTCAGGTATCACACTGGGCGAGGACGGTACCCTGATCATTGAGAGAGTCAAGAAAGATGATGAGGGTCTGTACGAGTGTATAGCCAGCAACACTGAGGGTGTCCTGAAAACAAGCGCTGTGGTTACTGTGTTTGGTGAGTCAGTCATGGAATATTAACAATTAAACATAAAGAAATTTCCAAACAATCTGACCTGCTATGTTTACAGCACTGGATTGTCAGCATAAAATGAAACTTGCAGATCAAAATAAGAGCATTGCTCATCAGGGGAGTCAAGCATTTTCTGCATGCCCTGTCAAAACATCTCTGAGACCCTCTTGGCCTCTTGTTTTCTTGTCATCACTACAAATAGCTCTGGTCAGACTTTAGTGAGAGAACTCTCCCTTGACAGAAAATCTGTGGCTGCGAGGAATGCCAAATGAATTCCTTCTTGAGTTTTATGATCATAGCATTGGCTTGGAGCCATCATGTAGAGGACACAACCCTTGTAAAGTGTTAAGAGGGCCACTAATGAGTTGAAAATGATTGACTGCTACAACCACCAAGGCACTGGAAACACGTAGTAGATAATTGGAGTGGAAGGTCATTAGAAAATGTAAAAAGTGGGCCATCATGCAAGTCATTCCATCCATATCTGTGCACTTTAGAATTAGCTTAATCGGCTGTTCATTCATATATATATATATTATTATATATATATATATATATATATTAATATATATATATATATATATATATATATTATATATATATATATATAATATAATATATAATATTTATTTATTCTTTTATTTATTTTATATTTTCACGCTACAAGATACATGTGATGCAATGCCATGATTGTTTAGTCAAGGTCGGCTTGAAATAAGAGCCGGAAAAATTTTGTGTAGATTTGAGAGACGTGAGTCTGTAGTGTGGACATGGATGGTTAGCAAAGCCGTGTTTAGATGAAAACACTACAGGAAAAAAGTGTGGTATGCATTCTCCAAGCAAACCACCAATGCTAAGCGTGTTTCCACTTCCTTTTTATATACAATCCCTGAAAGAGAAGTTGGGAAGAAACAAATAAACAAGAGTGAAAGAGGTTGAGATGATATAAAGGTTTTATTCAAAAGCCGTAGTCTTTATTTGGTAATTTGTTACAGATTGTTTCTTTTTGGTCATAAATCACCAGACCCTGCCAATATAATATGACGCATGTGAGATCACAAGAAGGCCACAGTTTCACTTTTGCAAAAGAGGTCTGGTATTTGACAACAATTCTTCTCTTTCCAGGTGATGAGGCGAAGCCAAATATTGAGGTCATAATTTTGGTGTGTACTGGAGCTGCAGCAACGTTCCTCTGGATCATGCTTATTCTTTTCATTCGCAAGCTAAGGAAGGTAAAGGACTACATTATGCTTTTTCTTACAAGCGGAGTGAATCACTCCACAAAATCAGGGGAGTGGCATTGCACTTGTGGTATTTTACACTTCCTCCTTTGTGTTCTTGAAGGCAGCTATTTTGGAAATGAATGACTCACGTGTGTTGTAAATGCTTTTTAAGTGAATTATCCTTTTAGCTGGTATTGAAGATTTTTCTTTGTCATGATCGTTGGGAAATAGTAACCTTTTAGCTTAGATAAAAGAAATAATTAGAACATATTGTACTTGACTAAAGAAAAAAGACTAGAGGAAGAATTTGTATTATTTACTACTTATTTGCCACTTAAAATAACCTAAAACATAATGTTAATGATAACATTAATTTTTCAGCAACCAGCACATTATAAAATGGGTCCATCGATCATCATTGATCCCGATGAGTATCCACTCGAGGAGCAGAATGATTTTCTTCAGTATGATGGCAGCAAGTGGGAGTTTCCTCGTGATCGCCTACAACTAGGTGAGTAATCCTTAGTGTCATCAGTGTTTTGAAAGAAGTTTCATCATTAAATATGCACCATCTGGACACTTCATTAGGTATAACTTGCTAGTGCTAGGTTGGACCCCTTTCCTGTCCATACATGCCTTTATTCTTTGGTTCATATTGACATTTTGGCATCACACAGTTGCTGCAGATTTGTCGGATACTCTAGTGGCACTGTTGTAATCAGCTCAGTGGGCCTGAGATCTGGTGACGGTGGTCTGACTATTCCCATCTGATCTCCGACATCAACAAGACATTTTCTCCCAGAGAACTGCTGCTCACTGGATATTTTCTATTTGTCAGACTATTCTCCATAAACCCTAAAGATAAAATCCCAATAAATCAGCAGTTTCTGAAATATCCATCTGAGACCAACAACCACGCCACATTGAGAATTGCTTAAATCCCCTTTCTTCCTCATTCTGTTGCAGAGTTATGAACTTCAGCCGGTCATCTTGACCATGTCTAGATGCCTAAATGCACTGAGTTGCTGCCACGTGATTGACTGATTAGATACTTGTATTAACAAGTAATTAAATTTGTACCTAACAAAGAGTCCAGTAAGTGTAGATACAGCAGATCATAACAAAGCAGCAAATTTACACATAGCCCGTCACCTCAGGATTTTTGAATATGTTGTTTTGCTTTCTGGAAGTTTTATGTATGCAGGTTCGGGGCCAAACTGGAAATCTTCCACAGTCTACTCATCAAAATGACATTTAAACAAAGACAGAACATCAGTATTAAGTCTCAGTTAAACATCACTGTTTGTGTAACATCTTGCCTTTAAGATTTTAGATTGGATTTTAATGATGACAAAAATGTATATAAAGGTTATCAGTTAGTATTAAATCATAGACAGAGCTACATAAGGTACAATGAATAGGTGTAACCCCTCTCTGCAGCTGGTATGTAGGGTTATCAGTGAACTTGGCTATCATCCGGTCTCAAGTGAACCACAAATCCTCACAGAAAAACTGTCAGAGCTTCAGCAGGTTGCTTTAATTATAGAGCCTGACAGAAAGTTCTAATGCCTTTCCACTTATCAAAAACCTTCTTCCTTTGCCAGGCAAAACACTCGGCCATGGAGCTTTTGGAAAAGTGGTCGAGGCTTCTGCTTTTGGGATCGACAAGCTCTCAACCTGCAAGACTGTTGCAGTCAAAATGCTGAAAGGTAGGATGTCCAAAAACTTCACTGACCTTTTATGTTGTGCACATTCTTACATAATTTGGCCAATCTACCAATAGTGGTGCAATGGTCATAGTACTTGCACAGGCCGGCAGTAAAGTCATCGTTTAATGTGCAGCAGATGAATGTTGAATATCTGCCACTTCTGCATAAGATTTATTTCACATGCATTACACAGACTCATAAACTACATCACCATACACAGAGTTAATGTTTGCATGGTGTTATAGCTCAAAGCAAAAAAACATCCAATGCCGGTTTCTTGCAAAGTGCATGTATAGTAAAACCTCTCACGCTGACGGGAATTGGATTTGATCAGAAGTGTCCAAGTTATTCATGTGAATTTTTTTTTAAAGTATAAGAGACAAGCCCAACATGAGCAACAAAAATATGCTCATGTGTTTATTTGACACATTTTAGAGAGTCAAACATTTGGAAATCCTCCTGTGTTCAGTCTTTATTTGAAGCATTTACAATCTCATTCCGACATCTTTCCAAATGTTCACTGTAAATATTCAAAATGAAAACAGGAAGCTAAACAATTTTGGCTGTTATTGCAAAGCTATTTCATTCACCGCAGCGAATGCATGAATGGCACATGTAATTCCCTAAAATTCTTTCTTTTTGGCAACGCTTTAGAAGCAATTTGCAGACCTATCAGTGAGTAGAGATTTGGGGAAGATGTGTTTGCAAGAAGGAAAAAATAGGACCACTGGGTAGATGTTTTGCTCTTTCTTATCATTAATCACTACTCTTCATAAATCACAGGTTCACTGAAAGGAACTAATGCTCTGGCTGTTGTTAGTCATAGGTCAAAGTTAATGGAAAGCAGCAGGTTTTCTCAGATTGGCCATGATTTAGTCAGAGACTCTGGCGGCTTTGGTTTTGTGGTTGGTCATTGGAAAAAAAAGCATGGTCTAAATCTCGATTCTCATAATTCAATGTAAGCTCATATCACTGAATAAACTTCTCAAACTCAGGAGTGTAATGTGAACACTTCCCCTCTTATCTCTGTAATTATTTTGGTATTTATCTTTCAAGATGTCGTCCAACAAAAGCTGTTTGGGCCTAAAAAACCCTCCACATAGCTTTCTCTCTTGTTTCAATACTTAAATTGAATTAAATTAAATTGCTCCTGTAATCCCAGTTTTTTTAGCCTTTTCCCCATAGTAAAAAACTGTGAACATAAACTTTCTGCTTGCAATGTATTGTGCAAAACAATGCAGTTAATAAAAATCTAAGTAATATTTCTGTATACCACATTAGATTTTAGAGTAGTCTTAGGTCTCAGAAATTAAAAAGTAAAATAGATTTCACTGTTAATATATAAATACAGATAATAAGTTGAATGCACTTAAAAAAAACTCTCCACTCTCTGTTTTAGTTAAAAAACATGTGTATGCTTACTTGTTTTTCACATGAATTTAGTCAAGCTGGAAGTTTCTAAAATTAAAAGGCTTACGAGACCATTTACTTTGGATGTTGAAGCACCAGCTGATGTTTACACTCGTTACAGGAGGCGCTACATCAAACGAGCGAAAGGCTCTGATGTCAGAGTTAAAGATCCTGATCCACATTGGCCATCACCTCAATGTGGTTAACCTGCTGGGAGCCTGCACGAAACCTGGCGGTGAGCATTATTACTGGGATTATAAAATATATAGAAGCATTGTCTTTTTAAAGGATACTAAAATACTGCCAGCTTCGTTAGGTTTAGGATTAAGTTGGCATCTGTTTTTGACCCTTGTTTTTATTCCCGTAAATAATAATCAGAGGAATGATTCCATCTTTAACAGGACCGTTGATGATGATAGTGGAGTTCTGCAAATATGGAAATTTGTCCAACTATTTGAGGGGCAAGAGAGACGACTTTCTCGTCTACAAAGTGAGTCTCCATCTGTACAGTATCGTCAATTTTGCACAGAGAGTAACTGTTTTTGCAACACTCTTGGAATGTCTCCTATTTTGTAAAGATAAATTCATTGTACCTTAATGCAGTGTGATTATATCCCACAAAAATCTGATGCGTGTAAAACGTATAATTGAATTTCCTATTTATAATGAAACCTGTGTGTCGATCAGAGCCCGGATGGTAAGGTGGTTTCATCCGGATTGGGCTGCGAACTCAGCGAGCTGATGAAGCGCCGCTTGGAGAGCGTGGCCAGCACCGGAAGCTCCGCGAGCTCTGGTTTTATCGAAGATAAGAGCTACTGTGACTCAGAGGAAGAGGAAGAAGGTAAAAGCCAAGCACGTCTTGCTTCCCTTCAACCCCCGCACTCCTCTCTCCTCCCCACTTGTCCCTCCTGCTGTCCCCCTTCTTCTCCCCCTCCTCCTCTCACCTCTGCTCCACCCCTTCTGCCCAGGAATGAAAGCTCCCATCAGATTGTTTTTCAGTCTGAGTCTGATGGGACATTTCCTCCTCCTGTTCAGCAGTACAATCAGTGCAGCAGGAGCGACTGTCACCCCACTGAGTCTGGGGAGGCGTCTGTTTATTTCCTCTCCTGACCCCGACTATTGCACAGCTCTCTGCCTTGAGCTCGGCACGTCAGCCTTGTTGTTTCTAATGTGTTATTTTGGGTTTGATTAGCTGTTTACTCAGGTGGAAGTGGAAGAGCTCCTTGTGAGTTCCTCTTGCAGCATGCTGCGTCCATAACTACACGTTTCACCTGACATCTGAAAAATAGGAGGGCGTGTAATATTTTTTTCTATCACTCATCTATAAAGAATGCTTCAAAGACAGAGTGTGGAGGAGACATGTATGTGTCAGGATGGATTCTTAAGATGGCGTGTTGTAGTCCAGGGCCTTTGCAGTTTCTCCCTTGAGAGACGTCAGCGCTTCATCTTATCTGATTTATTTGACAGGTGTGGAGGGCTGCTGATAACATTTCAAAACACTAAGCAGAGGAATAGGATTGTCTTAAAGTTAAAGGCCAGAATGAATAATCACTCTGACTGGGACTTGTTGTTTTCTTTCACAGAACCTGAGGATTTATATAAGAGAGTTCTGACACTGGAAGATTTAATTTGCTACAGTTTCCAAGTTGCAAAAGGCATGGAGTTCTTGGCTTCACGAAAGGTATTTTCTCCCTCACAACAGAAGTCAATGCATTTCATTGTTAACTTAACGGTTTTATTTTTAAGCGTGCCCACTGATGTTTAAAGGATGTACGTGTAGAACTCGTTTATTTTTCAGCTCATTCATAGTTTTGGAGAACAGGATGACACTGATTAGAGAATGAAGCCATTGTTATAAATAATCTACAGAAGGAGTCTGTATATAGAAAAAAAGAATTTCCTATTGTAATATCACTGATGGCTTGACCATATGTTTCCCCAAATGCAGCGTAGCAGTGAATTCAAACTTGCAGTGTGCAGAAAACACAGTTTTGCAGTAAAAATCTCACTACGTTTTTTGCCGTTTTTTTAATAGTGCATTCATCGTGATCTGGCTGCACGTAATATCCTGCTTTCTGAGAATAATGTTGTGAAGATCTGTGATTTTGGACTCGCAAGGGATGTCTACAAGGACCCAGATTACGTGCGCAAAGGAGATGTAAGTTTATTAGGTTATTAGTATCATTATTAGACCACACCAAAACAGTGAACTACTGCTACTACTGAGAACTACTGAGAAACAAGAAGACTTGATACATTTAGGAGTTGTTTGAAATGTGTGTTTATACTCCCTAGTTTTCCCAGTGATGTAATAGTGTGGTGTAATCAGTGTTCACATTAATTTTGAAGATATCCACAGATGATAGAAGGTAGTATATGATCTCTTTTCTAAATACTTGTGCACAGGCTAGACTGCCGCTTAAGTGGATGGCACCTGAGGCCATTTTTGACAAGATCTACACAACTCAGAGTGATGTTTGGTCCTTCGGTGTTCTCATGTGGGAGATCTTCTCTCTGGGTAAGGGTCACGAGTCTCTTACACAGACATGATAGCTGTTTTACAGTACAAGAAAACCAAACCCAAAGCTTCTTTGTGGGAGAGACTGTTACAAATGATTATTTTTAAACTCAAAATGAAACTGTGAAGAGGAATTTGTATTTTGACGACTTGCAAATAACAGATCACAGTTGGTGGTTCTGAGTAACGCGTGAGTTGCATAAAACTTCTCTCGGGAAACATGAGTCACCAGAGATTCTTAAAGTCAACCTATTATATTAAACATGGCCAGAGTTTAAAATTATAAAGTCATATGTACATTTAACCCCTGTAAACCTAAATCTTGGGCTTCAGACTGCTCTAAATGCTCAGTTTCAGATAAAAGTTGATTTACAGGGATGTTGGCCTTGAAGAAAGTAGAGCTTAAAAAAACATGTTGGAGATAGTGGATGAACTGAGTGACTGCACCTAGGCGCCGGCATAGGATAAGTAAAGATTTTCTTGAACTCTGAATCCTGCAAAGTTACCCGAGTGCAGTCCAAGAGCAAAAGTATTTAGACAGAATTAGTACAAAAGGTCAACTTTAGGCAAAAAATCCACAAACAAGGTAAAATGGATTTGACTGGATGCCAGACAGGAGTTAAATAGGCCTGACAACGAGTGTCTTGATGGGTTAGATTTTAAGCAAGAGGTGCAACCTAACCTAAGGCCTAATTGATATGTACTCAAAATGTATTTTATTTAGTCAAAACCAAAAAGATATTTATTGGTCACTAGCAAAAACATTTCAAAGGCAAACACAACGAAGATAAATATCAGGAACAAGTTGAATTCAGCATTTAAACAGTATTGAAGTGTTGGCAGTATTTATAGCTGTATGTCATTGTTTGCAACATTTTATGAAACTTATAGCTAAAAAAAATAGATTTAAAAGGCTATTAAAAGGCTGAGTTATTATTTGTATTTCACATTTACACTTTATGTATTTAATTTAGTCTCGTAATCCTCACATATTCAGGGCTGGCAGGCCAATAAAGCATTCGCCTCTGTTATAAGTCAAAACTGTATATGAGCAGTCCTGCACATACACATGGATGGATGGACATTTAGCATGATGTTCATCTTGATAATGGACTTGATTAGTGCCCCTAGCTTTTACAGCCTCACCAGATGTCCTGGGTAATAGCTGTCTTATTCCACTGTGTAATTGTGCCTTTGGGACAAAGGCGCCTGGACTTGCATTGCCAGCCTGGACTTGCATTACAGTTTTCCTGGCACTCATGCAAAAAACAATCAGGGCCTGTGAATATTATCACAGGCATGGGACATTAAAACAAGTGAGCGCCCCTTATTCAAGCAGTCTGTTTCAACCCAGCTGGCAACATAAACTCACAGTAACCAAGCAGCCAGATCAGTGTAAAAGTGTGCCCCTGCTGTGAGACCACTCCAGCCTTTAAGGCAGCGTTGTGCGTTGGTCCGTGATTGTATGAGAAACCTAGTGCTAGGTGTATATTTGTATCTTTTCAGTGGAAAGCATGCCGATGTCACAATGACACAGTTTTCTTCCCTTTATTTATTTTTGTCTTTCTTACTCTTCCTCTCTCACCACCTTATCGCCACACTTTCCATTAAAGAAACAATTGCACATCTGGGTAGTGTTAGCTGAGCCTTACAAAAATAAATCAAGAAACAGGGACACAAAATGAGTAACAACAAAAGAAAGTCAGAGAAATAGATCTTTGTAATAGTGCAACTTGATGTCTGGGGGTTAAATTTGACAAATTGGAGCTCTACAGTATACTCTCTGTTATTTTATGAACCAAAAGTTTGTCAGTTCAGTTTTCTGAGTTCATGTATCCAGATTGTTAGTACAGTATTGATGCCAAACAATGTACTACAGGGTGCGCCATTTATACGGATACACTGTAATAACATGGGAATGGTTGGTGATATTAAAGTCCTGTTTGTGGCACATTAGTATATGTGAGGGGGCAAACTCCTCAAGATGGGTGGTGACCATAGTGGCCATTTAGAAGTCGGCCATCTTGGATACAACTTTTGTTTTTTCAATAGGAAGAGGGCCATGTGACACATCAAACTTATTGGTAATGTCACAAGAAAAACAATGCTGTGCTTGGTGTATAAAAATCTACAGAATAAAGTTATGTTGAAACCAAGCACACCATTGTTTTGGTGTATCCATATAAATGGCCCGCCCTGTAGATTAGACCGATAAATGCTGATTAAAATTTTAAAGAATATAAAAATACCAAAGTATACTTTTTTTCGTAATAAAACCAACTAAATATAACTTAGAAGGCAAGAGCAGTTTACAGTATGATATAATGAAATGGGTATTTTATTACAAACTTTGCACATTAACGATACGTATTACACATGAATCAAATGTGAAATTCCTTCTATTTTACTTTGTAAATACTATAACAAAAATCCAATCATGTACACTAAAAATATTTAGGTTAAAATTGTGCCATATGCATTAAAATTACATAGTGGATTAGTGCATCCATTTAAGTCCACGTTCAGGTTCTTGCTTTGTTTACGCACAAACCCACACGTCAGGAAACACTGAATGGACATGAGCCGCATCTAGAAATATGATCCGTGTGAACGGTGACAGCTGGAGCTGACGTTGGGTATTTTACTTTCTGTGCAAAGCCGAATCTGTCGCTCTGTGTAAATCTGGGGAGCTGCAAAGATGATTTGTTGTATTATTCACTGGGATTGGAGCAAAGAAAAATATTACTTGATAATTCAGAAAACGGGCATTACTACCCTAAACCAGCAGACTGGGAATCTGATACCCATTAGTATTTCATGCTATGTTTTCATAGTAAACCAAGCATTAGAATTTTATACCCAACATTATAGTTCAAAGGTAAATAAAATGTCCCATTTGGTTGGTGAATGATGCATTAGACAGTTTAACGAGTCTAAAAACATTACGGTTTGGCTGTATATCATTTTTAGCCAGAAGTCATTTATATTTCATTGAAATTGGTTTGAACACAGTTCTTAATACACTATCCAAATCTGAGAGAGATTTTTATGTGACAAAGCAAAGACCAGTAATTTATCTGTTTGGCTTGTGTTCACTTGAGTTATGTTAATATTGTGTCACTGCATATTATTTTTAATGTTTCAGTTAAAATAAGAAGTAGAATAAACTATTTTAGGTTTTCCTTTTCTTTAAATAATAAATGTAGATGTTTCATACTTTAATTAATCCAAAGGGATGATTTTCTCACATATAAAATTCAGATGTAGTTATTTAACTGAACTGTGTTTGCGCCTTTATGTAAATAACAAATAACAAACCACGTTGTCTGTCTGTCAGGTGCCTCCCCATACCCGGGCGTCCAGATCGATGAAGAATTTTGCTGCAAACTCAAAGAGGGAACCAGGATGAGAGCGCCAGAATATGCTTCCTCTGAAATGTAAGAATTCAGGGTATCATCTTTCTTTAAAAACAAAAGAGGAGGTGTTTCTACCAAATGGGATGAAACGGTGAAGAAGGCAGTGTTCCTAAGAAATAACTTGAACTAAAGTGCTGAATATTGGTCTTATCCTGTAGGTCTGATTGGAAAAATCCAAGACTGATTTCATGAAACAAAAATACACCATATAGTTTGAAGGTGTGTTTATGTCTCAGGCAGTAACCTCCACATCACCGGCCATATGTTCTCCTTTCAAAGAAAATAAGCCCTGTCATATCAGTCTGCAGCTAAGAGGAGGTCTTGTTTCCTTCTCCCTCTTTGCACTGCACCAGCAGGTCAGGGGTGCTGGATAAAAATTCTGCTCTCGGAGTTGCAGGAGGAAATATTAGCTGGTGATTCACTACAGCGGCATGCTTGGAGCTGTGAAGCGTTTTCTGACTGACAGCGGTGCAGAGGAAATTTAGCACTTAATTCAAATGCCTACTTTGGAGGCCTGACGAGGAGGGTTTTTTTTAATTCTTTTTAGAAAGGATTGGAGGATTCAGATAGACATAAATATGTGCAGGAGAACACAGAGCCCCCTCTTTGGTGTCAGTTCTGTCAGTTCGTAAAGCAGCAAGTGAAACTTTTTTTTGTGATACGCCTCGTGTAGTTGCTCTGCAACTGATCCGAACCCTGCAGAGCTCTGCAGCTCTCGCTGAACACGTGTTCATATGTTGTGTCTGGATTTCATTTAACACGCCTCACTTACTTAAAATTCACAAGTTGCATTTGTTTTGAAAGAATAATGCTGCACGTCCGCTTAGTAATGATATGCTATCAAAAGCTTCAGAATGTTGCCAAGTAAAGGTAACTGGATTAATCTATCAGCTCTGCCTGGCTATGATTGGAAACGATTCACTCAATCTAATCCAGACCGTAGATTTCAGTTAGGGCACATGATCTGTAGATGCAGACCTACTGGTGCCAAAAATCCCTCTTATTTTCCATCTCAGTTCAGTTAGCTCATTGTCTAAAATACTGTAGGGTTGCCAAATTACATATTTTGCATTTTTATGGCTGTGGGGCCTGCATGTAATTTAAAGTTAAGATAAAAAAAACCCCCCAGTTAATATCACTTTAAATGGGATGCACAGGAATTCATGCAGAGTCATTGGGGTGAATTATGGTGATCCCCGTGAGATTTTTACAGTTGATTTCTAATCCCAGGTTATGACACCTTGACCTTCGTCCCAAACTCAGAATATAAGAATGATTAAAACCACATGAGGTTTCAGGGAGCACCATTTAATTTGTGTTCTCACAGCCCTGATTCATCAGGAATGTTGTCTCCCGCCTGCTAATAAGATCCCTCGTCCTGATGCATTGCGCAAGAATTTACACAGAGTGGGAGCACAATAAATAGGATGCTCATTTCCCATCCTACTGCATTTGCCCAACCGGATGAAGTAGTTCACTTCTTCAGAATCTTTCCCCCTCAGAAACACCAGACTCCCTCAAGACCTCTAAACATGTGGGCCCATGCTATTTATTCTCATTACGGACCAGCCAGGAAATGTGGTTTAAATTGTGCAGTCATACAATGTGTCTACTTCCTCCTCAATGATATGCATGAGGGCTGTGATCATGCTCCCTACATCCTGTCACTGTTAAGAGGGCTAGCACCTGGTAGAGTGCACTCTGTATTAATCAAGGTGGGAATCCCAGTATCTCTGCTTCTTCCAGCCGGTCCAGGATGAGAGGAGATTGGGTTGATATACCAACAGACCAACTGCTTTTCCAACTCCTAAGACCTGAGATTGACTAAATATAATGGCAAAATGTAATAACAATGGCTATGTTTACATAAAACTTAAGATCTCTGGAGGGAATGTGGTAGCTGCTGTAGCTGAAAGCAGAAAAGGGTCTGCCATTGATTGATCCCAATCAGTAGCGTGCTGTGAATATAATTTAAACAGGAGCTGAGGTGCTCTGTTTCAAAATTCCTTCACGAAATGTAGCTGGACATTGCAATGGAAAATCACATTAAAGCTCTGAGTTTTCCTACATGGGCAGAGAGGTTGACAGCTTTTCAGAGACCTGAGCGAGGCTGTGTGTTCTTACTGTTTTTCACACCCAAAACCAGAACAGAGACTGATACAGTCCCAGAGGCTCGAGATTTACTGACAATACAGAAGCGTATGTGTGGCAGTTGGTTTAGAGGTGGACCACATGTGGTTGCTCAGTGAAAAGAGGTTTGTTTATAAGTGGTGAAAGAGACAAAGAACCACGACTCTGGAGGTCGATGTTTTTCTTCCTGAAGGTGCTACATTTTACAATACATCAACCCAAATATACCGAATGTTGTTCTTGGCTTTGACATTAAGTATATCCATCCAGTATTTATCTTTGCTCTTTCCTCACAGATATCAGACCATGCTGGACTGCTGGCAAGGCGAGCCACAGCAGAGGCCGACCTTCACTGAGCTGGTGGAAAGGCTGGGAGACTTGCTTCAGGCCAGTGTGCAACAGGTATGATGGGCAAAACGTAACCAATTAAACACTGCAAATTATAGAGTTCACGTCTCACTGTTTAAACACCAGACTGTTCTGATCTGCCATCAGGCTTGGGCGTGAACTGAAACTGCGAGTTTATGAGGATATACCAGAGATTTATTGAAGTGTTTTTACTGAGAAGTGTGGATATATTTCAAATTTAAATCCCCACATCAGGGAGGATTTCTGACCATGTTGCGGTTTTATACAAGAACAGTTTTACCAATATTAGTTACCAGATTTACAGGATGAGTCACAAGCACTGCTGGTGATTAACAGGGGGGGAAAAAACAAAAGTTGAAGTGTTTTGCTCGCTGTAACTGAGAAGGGAAACAAAAGTCAGCACAAACACTTGGCTCTCCTTGAAATGGCACCATCGGTTGTGTAGAGGAACAACACTTCAAAACACGTGGGAAAAAAACTATGTAATTGTTAGTGTGACACATGATAACATTGTCTGGTGTCAAATGACACAGACTGTTACAAAGCTGAACAGCTCTTTGTTATGACTGGGTCAACAAAGACAAGAACAAGTTGTAATGTTTAGTTTTTTGGGCAAATATTTGACACCGAAATGAGATGAAACACACCTGAGAGTCCAGAAAACCTTTTTACTTGCAGATATTTTGACTTGACAGAACAGTGGCTATGCTTGCATTAACATTGCCTTCACTCTGTTAAAGCACAAGGGGGAAATTAGCATGAGGCTAACGGTCTGTGGCTGATCTACTGACAATGCATAATTTACCAACAAAGACAAAGCCAATTTGTTTGGATAATAACCAGCTTATTACCAAGAGAACACGAAACATTATTTACCAATAGAGCCTGAACTGTATTATTAAAGTTATTGTTACTATTCATTGTGCATAAATATGAAAAAGCAATTTTTTCCACATTTCTATGTGATGTTGCAGCTTTTTAATTAAAATCAGCGCTGTGCACACAAGTATACTGGCAGGTATGTAAGAGATGTGACACATAGAGAAATCAAGTTTTCATTGTGACTTAAAAACCTGAAACACTGCAAAACTGCTCATCCCACTGTAAAAAGTAATTTTACTCAGTTGACACCACACTGCTTTAAATCCCAACAGTAGCTTCATAATGCCAAAAGAAGGCTTTGCACTGCCACAGACCATTAGTAAATCAGGCCAAAAGTGTCCCATTAGAGCGTGATTGGCGCTGAAACTGAAGCAGCTAATTGAAATTTTACACCTGAGTTCCCGTGCTGCTAAAAAGGCTTGGAAGACTAAATTACACTCGCTCTTAATAAAGTCGCTTTCTATGGCTTGCATGCCTGCATGTGTCAAAAAGACTAAAACCAGAGTGGATCCATGCAGACTCTGATGAAGGCAGTCTGCTCGCCTGCCGTGTACGTTAAGTGCACTTGAAGGCTGTTTGTCTTCTTAACCTTACAGCCTACGTTTAAAATTGACGTTTAAAACAAAAGGCCTCATTTTTTGATGGAAGAGTAGCAGCGACAACCTGATGAATGTATATTTAAGAAAGGCGATTGCTTATCAGCTGTCAATGTGGATAGAAAACTGGTTAAAACCTGAACAAAACCGGATCACTTACAGTCATCAGGAACCACAAGGCATCTTTCTTTCACAGAAGTAAACAGGCCTTTTTCCATAATGTACATTACTGCAGACAGATAGCTACAAAGAGGAATTACATTTCACTTCTTTGGAGGACTGTCCACAGATGAGGCCACATATCACATCACATCAAATGAAAACTGTTGCATTACAAATGAGTCTGTGAACGTTACTTTCATGAGAAACAGAACAGAAAGAACAGACTTTCATTACTAAAGCTTGTGTAACAAGAAGCTCGGTCATGAACTCTCCTGCTACTTGTTCCAGCTTCATGAATATGGTTATGGATTTTGGAGCCATGAGCCTGGTTTCTTTGGCAGCTCACCACAACCTATGGAAGTTTGTGTTTGTGCAGAGCGCATAGCATCAATCATAAACCTTCTTGTTTCGTTGATTTAGGAGGGTAAGCACTACATACCCATCAACACAGCCTTGCTGGCAAAGGTGGGAGACCAGACTGTTGCAGTATCGTCAGAGGAGACACGGCCAACCTCCCACCGCGACTCAGGGAGCAACTGGTAAGAAGATGGAGTATTTTTCATGGACTAGTTTTCATGAATCACACTAAAGTACTCACGGACACATGTGCTTTCCTCCCTGCTATGCTACTGACAATACACAAGCACTGGCACTGGTGCTGTAAAGAGTTTAATTGACCCCTACAGGTCTGCAGACTGCAAATTTGCAGGAGTTGCCATGAAATTTTGTGCAGATTTAAATCTACTTTAATCTTGCACATGAAAAATAACATATACTTCACCCTCCACCCAACACTACACCTGCACCAGTATTATTATAATATATCATAAAACAAAAAACTAACACTAAAAATAATCAAATGTAAACAAAATAAGCAAATGCAATCAAGAAGCTGAGCATAATCTAAATTTTAAATGAAAACTTAATAAATCCTAAACTATTAATGTCCTAGTACAGAAATTGGTGGACTAATCCTTTTACTTTTGAGATTTCTCTTTATTTTCTTTCTATTTTTATATGAATTTTTAACTTGAATATGCCCCGCTGTTTCTATTCTCTGAATTATTCAGGTTTAGTAGCAATGCAAATAGATAAATACTCACTTGTACCACATTCATAAGTGATTAAACATCTGATAAAAACTCCACTTTAAAAGTGTGCAAATCATTATCGCCACAGGCAAAAGATGGAAAAGCCACCTGCATCACGATGGAGTTTGTTGGCCGAATGGCGGTGGGGTTTTTATATATCAGAATGTTTTCAGTAAACTACAAATTTCTGAAAACGTTTTAAGAGATATTAAATGTAAAAAAAATACTGCATTCTTTTTTAAATGGCTAGCATCGGGCGACTCCACTGGTTCTATTAAAAAAAAGGCAACTTGCACAGAAGCTTTATTGTGTTTGAATATTGAACACAGTAAACATTTCTTGATGAATTTATGCACTTGACCACTAGTTTCAGTTAGTGTGCAATGTCCCTTAATTTTAATAGTCCAATCCAAACACAGTGATTTGAGCTGAAGCTCTAAAACTGGAAACCAAATCACAGTGGCTTTGTCCCTCTTTCATTTCCAGTCTGTGACAGACATTCAGGGTCTAGAAATGTTGTTGTTCCCCAGAATTCCCGTCTGTCACCCCTGTGAGTTTTAATGTCTTCCATTGAAACTTAGAAGAAACATTAATGCCTCCTTCAGGATTACATGTGATAACTTTCCCTCTCTTATCTACTAATGCAGAACTGTCATCAAGTCAAACTTTATATTTGTCCAATATTCGGTTTTATGAATTACAGCCCCACAGGGCTGCTAGATTGGCTGCAGTCTCTTTTAGTCTTCTTGGCTCAAGTCTGTTGCACTCCCCAGTGAACTTGTTAAGACATTCAAAGGAAATCCATCACCTTGTCCTACGTACATGTAAACCAATCCTCAGACTGTACAGGCAAACAGCGCAGAGTCTGTTTTGCGAAGGAAATACCTCAATCGTTTTTTTAACTGAAAAATATCTAAAACAATTATTGTTCCCATAACGTTCAGACTAAACTCAACCAGGAGAACGTTTAGGTCCAACCTGAGGACAATGAGAGACCCGATTGGCATGTGATAAGAAATACACAGACGTCAGCTCGATGGTCTGCGAGCCTTCAGTGTTGTGGCTCCTGCGAGGTATTTCCTCAGAAACTATAAAGCGAGGCTTCAGGATTTATGTCCACTTAAAATAATATTTGTTGAGCTGTTGGATTTTCTCAAGTCCCCCAAGTGTGTTTTTGGAAGAGGTGCTGAAACGCAGTAATGACAGCTACCCTTTAAGTTAAATTAAGCTGCTGTTTTAGCCTCTGAGCGTTGAAATGCAAAGCAAACAAGGTGTGTTTTCAAAGTACAATGTCATAGATGCACCACATTGTTGATGCAAGTGATTAAGTTCCTCTGGTTTTGTTGCTGAACTTGGCCTTTCAGCTCCAGTGCAATCAAAGGACTCTCTGAACTGAATGTTTAAAGGTGGGTTGGAGTCTTAACCCAAGATTTGTGTTTGTTTTTTGCTTCCAGGAATATTAAGATCCGTCCCGCCAGCGTAAAAACCTTTGATGAGGTTATGATGGAGGACGGAACAAGTGAGAACCACGAGGTAAATTATTAGGCATGAAATGAAACCTGAAACACACAAAATATGCACATCATTCAGTACAACTTATCCTTTATTTGATTTCAGCTCCACATTTGACTGTTACATACAGTGACAGCTAAACCTTAATGATATGTTTCAGATTTTTGACTCATAAATCCTCCTCTTACCTACTTTAGCTACATTTGGTTAGTTATAACAGAGCCAGGTTTCCTGCAGCAGTTAGATGCTATTGCTTTTATTTGCTAACGTTAGCTGGAATTTGTTATAAGTTATAATAATTAAAATGTAAATGCATTAAATTGAGTCACATGTTTTAATTTCTATGTACAGCATTGGTTTTAAGTATTCAATCTCTGCTTGTCGATCAATCTTCATTAGGGTCATTCAGACAGCGGGATGGGCCTTTTGTCTGACAACATGAAGACACTAATGCGCTTTGAGTCGTTGGCAGGCCGACCTCTGAGCATCATGGCTCTGGCGTACGTATGCTGCACCCCTCCTCATGCCCCCGTCAGTGACAGATCAGCACACACAAACACACTGTGAGAGACTCAGAGTACCTGCTTGGAAACCTCCCCGCTGTGCAGGAATGTAGACGCTATAACTGTCTTCGGCCTAAGTTTCTTCAGCCTAAAAAAATAAGTAATTGGCCAGTTTTCCCTTTTGTCTGGAGAACCCATGCGTGAGGAATAGGAGCACAAAGGAAAAGTGGTGGGGAAAAAAGCTTGAAGGTGACAATCTGAAGGACTGACCACAAAAGCAGGCCGACATTTGGCTGTTTTTAAGAGCGAGGACTAAAATCTCTTTGTTTCCAAAGAGTCCTGAATGAGATACCTCCCAGCCTGATTTCAGTTGTGACTCATGGCTGTCTGCTACAATCCAACACCAGGCAACAAATACAAATAATCTCAAAGGAGTGACGTAGACAAACTGCAAAATCCAGCTGATCGTTTGATGATTTAAAGATGTTGTTCTTCTAAACTGCTGCAAAGACCCGGAGACAATATGTTCTCACTTTAGAGTGTATTCTAGGAAAAACATCTGATATTGCCGAGATTTTCTCATGCAGCTCTCTGCCGGCATCTTAAGGTTTACATGTGAAGCTTGGTGACAGGGCTAATTTACAGGGTCACACCTCTGAGCTCAGTAATTACACTTTAAACCTTTTCCTATTATTCTGCTGCTCCCTGCACAGTAGCGACTATTAATACTCCTTCAAAGTCCTGTGGCTTACACTCAAGGGGTTTAAAAGAGCAACAGTGGTAAAGTAAACTGTTCTAGAGCAAATCTTTCCAATCTCTCTTAAGCTCAAGCAAAAAGCAGGCTAAAGTTGTGAAAGCAACATAAAAGCACTTATAAATTATTAAGAGAGACTGTGTAAAAAAACTGAGACACTCTTAGCAGAGTTAATGACACTCTGAAGCCCTGTAACCTGTAATTGATTTAGAGCTTGCCAGACTTCGACAAACACCCACTCAGAGTCTCCTCTAGATTTCAAAACCTGAAGTCGAGGAGTCATTGCAGGCCTGCTTGTCCCATCAGGGCCTCAGCATGGTAGGAAAAATGAGTCCAGGCATCCAGAGAATGACTTTTATTTTAAGGGGAGGACTTCCTTGCTGGGCAACCACTCAATCACTGCCACCTTTGAACTCAGGAGGGTTTTACATGGCTCTCCCCCGCTGTAGTGCTTTGTATGACGGTCCACCTGACACTCACCCAGGCCTCACCATTCCTCCAGCCTCACTTCCCTCTGCTTATGATTGCTGCTGATTATGCAGAGAATGTTGCCTCAGCACAATGTGGTATATTATTAAGAGACACCCCAGCTCATATTCAAGCAACTTTGATTTAAACATGTGAACAGCTGGGAAACAGTCTGCTGATGGCTTTAGCACAGCTTAAAGTGACTTTTATTTCCTTTGGTCCAACTGGACCTCCTCCCTGTACTTGGCACTGCCTAAACAACAACTCTGTACTATTGTTTTCTTTACTTTTGATGTCTAATTTAACAGGTAGTTTATTCATCAGCATAAAATTCCAGTACAGGGTTGTCACTTCCCCCCACTGGGCACTGACCCTTTAGCCCTGAGAGAGGAGGTCCGGGAACCCCTAGCAACACCAAGACAATAAGAGGCAATTACTCATATTGTAGTCAAGCAGAAAAGCTCAAGATGATTGATTGCATCATACGTTTGGTTGATGGTAGCTTCACAGGGGGGATTTTTTTTTTTAAATCTTAATCAAGGAATATCACAAGAGCCTCCTACTGTGAGAGCAATCAAATGAAGTTGTCATGAGGGAAGGCAACCTTGATATTAAGCACAGAGCATTTAAGTGCATAGGCTATTGTGTAGCAATCCCCACGCATGGAAACAAATTACACACCATTTAAACTTGTCTTTAATTTTAAAAAAATGTAATCTTCTTGCTACTTCCCACTTTTCCAAACTTGCCTGATGAGGTGTCCCATTATTCACTGATATGACTATGTTTTCTGTAAAAGGTCATAAATGTTTGTCACCATTTTCCAAAGCCTAAACCAACCTTAGTAATAGGAAATTTACGGAAAATCTGATCTTGTAAATAGGTGATTAAAACTCATATCGTGGTTAAAAATTTGTGGTTTTAAGGAGCGGTCCTCGCCAACAGCGAAGAGAAGATGCTGTTAAGAATACATGCAAGCAAGAAAAGCTTTATTCTTATAGCACATTTTAGTACAGTGCACTGCACAAAGTAAAAGCTACCATGGAGATGTAAGGCACAAAACTGTATAGATAAATGGACACGAGTAAACAAATACAAACAAGTGAAAAAAACATCCGCTTTTTTGGGGCAAACGTTTCCGGCCACGTTCATTTTTTTTCATTCATGTATGAACACAGATAAGAAGAACCACGCCCAATCGTAGAGGTTTAAATTTAATCAGTAACTTTGAGTTGAAAAACATATTTAGAGGTGTAAGCTTATGACGATAAGTATGTGTAACTAACGAGGTATATCTCTGCGTGGCTTCAGGATGAAGGCAGCGAGTAAGAGTAAAGAGTCCATGCTGTGTGACGCAGAGAAGGAGAAGTACCAGCCCATCGTCCCCCCTCTGGACTTCAGTCTGGACGACTCGTCTCTAGACGCCAGCCTCGAGTGTCACAGCCCGCCGCCTGACTATAACACCGTGGTGCGCTACTCCACCCCTCCTGTGTAACCTCCCGTTTTGTCCCTGGAGAATCTGAGAGTGACAACCTCAAGGCCTTTGGCTTTGCCCTCCTCTGTTTTGACTCTTATCTCCGGACCGTTTCTCTAGCAACACTTGAGTGTGAAATACGAAAGGACGCTCATGAATCAGCTTGACCGTGATTTTTTTTTTCTTCCAACTTCAAGGAAGGCTGTTAACTGGTGACTTCTCTCCAGTTTGAAGGCAACATTAAAGCTGCTGGTCCGGTCCACGTTCACTGTAATATGGCAAACAGCTAAAAACAGGCTCAGGTATTTCTTTGATCTACTGTGAAACAAACCGCAATGATTTCACTTTGAACAAGCTACAGCGTTTAGAGATGAAAAAGCCTTAAAAGAAAAGAGAGAGGATTCCTTAGACCTTTCAAATTCAGACCAAAAACCTTTTTTTTTTTTTTTTTAAATATATATATAGGTTAACTTTATTGGAAAAAATAAAAACTGTAATTTGTGAAACTGTTTTTGTAATCCGGCTCCGTTGTCTCATACGAATTTCGTTTTTGCTCAAAACAAAAAGCAGAGAGTGGAGCGCATTAATTATGAACAGTCTCTTTTGAGGTCATGGCTCCTGTGATCTCATCAAATATTCAGCTCAACTAACTCAGGTTGACCAAGAGTGATAGAGAAGAAGGGTACTCTGGATCTCTCTTGGGTTTCAGAAAATCGCAGGTTAATGTGGGAAACAGGGTAGAGCTGAGAGTAAGAACAGACAGCTTCAGATTTGACAGTCAGACTATGGACCCATTAAAGTTACCTCCTTTTCCACCCAGGTATTAAAGAAATGATTTTTCATTTGAAGTTAGTCCAGCTAAAAACAAAAAAAAGCGTATTTTTCTTCTGTACAGACATAGTTAGAAACATCATAGGAACAGTTTATTCAAGAGACCACTAGTTAAACTAATAGAGTATTTATAGACTGAAGACACTGTCACTTAGTAATCCAGCTCTGTTGTTTATATACATTCATATTTTAAGTTAACCAAAGAATTTTCCAGCTCAGTCTTCCTGATATCACCATGCAATATCCTGGTGTTGAATTCCAGACATTATATGCTGTTTGTGCTACTGTGTTCACTGATAATAACGCTGAGGGAACCTGCTTCTGCATCTTGTTGTAGTAAAGCTTGTGGTGCGGGCTATCAAAACTCTATGTGTGTGAGAGAGAGGTCAGCTCAGTGCGTAACATCACCAATGTTTAAAAGCACATTGAGCTTATTTTTATGTTGTGATACAGCACACACACCCCGTGGAAATGCAGCTAGCTCATGCCCATTAACCACTGCAGAAACAGTGTTTGTCAGCGAGTAAACTAAAGTGAATATTTTGATCCTTTCCTGATGATGTTTTGTTTGTGTAAGAGGAGAGGAAGTTATTATGCACTGATGCTTTATATCAAGTATATGGTTTTGTATTTTTAAAGGTGTATTATTAGGAACATATGTTGAGAAACACATGTTTGAAATTATTTTTTTCTTTTTTCTTTGTTTTTTTTGTTTAAGTATGAATTAACACTTCTGTTATTTGTTGCATTATTTCATGCCAGTCTAACATCATCATTGCCGTTGATTATGGAAATAGCTATCTATGTCAAGCTTAGCCTCTACTTTAACAGTATTAATTATCTCAATATCTGATCAGTTTGGGTAAATGTTGTATTTTATCTAATGTCTTTGGAAAAATCATGACTAATGCTTGCAGCAGCTCAAAGCTCCTTCCAAGCTGCTTCTGTGTTGTAGCGTAACAAGCTATAGTGTTTTAGAAAATTATGTTCCCCAACACTGTTAACTGAGTGTATGAAGTGAATAAATAAAGATCTATATATTTATACATTACTTGAGGCTTGGTTCATATTTGCTTGAAATATGTGGAAAAATGAATTATGAATCCCTCCTCTGCACATGTCCAAACTCTCTCAGTCTTGCATCTCTATCTTTGTCTGAGCTGTCACACTTATATACTCATGTCTAATCCTCTACCTCTGCTACTTGCAGCTTCACTATCACACTTCACTATGCCTCCCTTTCATTCACACACATGTACTCTGTTTTGCTTCTACTGACTCTTCTCTCCAGATCATTGCATCACCCTATCATGTGATCTATTGAGATGAAATGACTCATGATGCGAGTGGGCGTTAAGGAGCCTGGGAAGGGATCTCCAAAGTGGATTGTTGGTGGCACAGCTTTTCTTTCCCTTCTGCCTTGGATGGAACATTTTCTGTCTGGTGTTGCAGGGTCCTGATCCCGCTAAGGTCCAGAATAGGACTTAGGATACTGATTATGTTGTCATTTTACTGAAAATAACCTAAAAATTACAAAAACAGTCTGTTTACTTAGCCTGGCAGGCCGAAGGACACTGTCTCAGCTGAACTCTGGACACACATACACACACGGGGCAGATGGCGGGTCGACTGGACCAGCGCAGACATGCTGCAGGACCGGATGCGCTGTCTACACCGGCTCTCTCTTACCCGTTACCCGCCCCTGTTGCTTGTCTTGTGTTTCTACGGTGTATTGACAGTCATGTGCTTTTTGTGCTGTTTTTTTTTTCTGTTCTCAAACTGTTCTCCCATTAGGAGCTCAGTCTGAGTGGAGTTTTTTTCCTCCTCCTCTCACCTCATGTTATGTATTTTCGTTGTCTTTTCCTATCAGCCTACCTCTCTGACATGTCTTTCCAATGTGATGTTTGTGTAAAGTTTGGTCAGAAGGTTCCTTTGTAAGTGTGCATGCACAATTGGTGTGCTGCCTGCTGTAACCCATAATTTCCTTTGGGATTAATAAAGGATTCTGATTCTGATTTCAATGTGAGAAAAGCAGCAAAAAGCCTACCTGTACCCTTGCTACTGATGCTAACAGCAAGGAGTGATTTTGTTGTTTCACACTGTTTATATAAATTTTAGGAGCAAAGTTATTTTAGTAGTTCACAGGAAAACTAAAAACAGAAAGCACAGAACGTGTAGGAGAAATAAGTCTTTATCTTGATGAATGACCCCTTTGATTCAGATTTATCTACTTGCTGCTTGGGCGGTTCCCAGTCTCTGCACTGGGAACACTTGATGTCATTGTTAGTCCTTACCCTGCGTATTTACTCAACAAATGGGAATAATTTCAACGGTAATGAAATCTGAGCTTGCAAACTTTAATGAAATGATTTGTTTATATTGAAATACTCATGCATCCTTCTGCCAGTCTTGTCCTCTTTGAATCGTGAAACACTCACTTCCTTCCAGGGACAAGGTGTCGGCAGCCTGTCTGTGCACCGGCACAATGCCCCTCTGAGCGGAAAAGGAAGGACCTTTTAATCATCCTGGTCACGACTGGAGGACGCCACGCACCGGCCTTCCTATGGGACCCTCTGGTTACCGGTAACTGGGCGTGTCTGACCACATGCCACAGGCCCTTCACTGTCTCCTCGTAGGATTTGCTGTTTACCATAAGGCGAGTGAGTACCCAACGTCACACCCAAACACATATCAACAACCTCCGATGTGGACTATTTCCAGAGATTTCCCAGATACAAACAAACAAGGGAAGGATGTTGAAGGGGAGGGTATTCTTCACTGTCATGTTTTTGGGTTTTTTTGTATCTGCAAATTCACACAGTGTTTTTCCATACAGGGACAAGGATGAGACACTTTTCCTTTGAAGCCACTGTGCTGGGAGTAGAGCTCCACAGAAAGGCTGCTAAACAACTGACTCATTTACATTAAAAAACAAGGATTACTTAAAATGCTTACATTTCCTAGCAGTGGATACCACAACACCTGCGACGATTCATCATATTTCTGCACATTTGGTGTCCAAAACAAACCCGGTCTAACCTTTTGTGCATATTACCACCCTGCAAGACAACAAGTCACACCCTTGCATTTAGGAATGAATAAATGATGAATCAAAGGGGGCTGACAAATGTTGCACTGAAGCAGAAAAGAATTCGAGTGAGATGTTTTTCCTCAAAAACCCATAAAGATAGAACATGTTAGAGCATAAATCAGATGGACTATAAAAAGTAATGCAAAGTGTTTTGGCTCTAACTAAACTCATTAAGAACCGAGTGAAGTCCTTGTTTGATTGGATTATTTTGAGTTGAAGTTTATGGATTTGAAATCTGCCTATCAGATGAGGAGAAAATTAAAAGTTAATAGATTAAAAAGGAGAGCATCAGAGGGATTTCCTGCACCAGGTTTCTCAGTGAAGTCTTAGAAACCTTCTATATAGATTATTAATTTTCATTACTGTACAGTGTGGACTGTTTACGTTTCCTTCATTTAACAACTGCATTCATACTATCCATCCACCTTCCTTGACCATTCCCAACAGCCTCTTCCCAAAGCAAACACAGCAGCAAAAACTTTCCATTAATCACTGAAAAACGGCCATTAATGAGCCCAGGGAGCCTCTGAAACTTTGCCAAAAACATCTGTGATACAGCTTCAAATCCTATCATACACGATTACATGCAGCTGACCAATCAGCAGGTTAAACCCCTTCCCACATGAATGCCATTCCCAGACCCCTGCTCGAGAAGGTGAAAGGTGGCGAGGCCTGTCCACGCCTCTCACCTAAATGCAGAACAATAAGCCGGATACTGTCCCCATTTGACACCCAACTTTAGTCTACCTTTAATGAGCAAAGTGAAAAAAATAAGCCATCGGCTAAATAAAGACTTGAGCTCCAGGTCCTCTGTGGTTCAGAGGGCAAAAGGAAAAAACAAACAAGAGATCAGCATCAGGTCAATATATGGCCATGTGCAGCAGGTATGGGAATGTTGAGATGTTGATGGTGCTGCATTGGAGATGAAGAGCGATTACAGCATAGGTGTGGACGTATTTCTCAGAAACTTCTCAAATTGACAAAAACAACAAACAGTGAGGCAAAAATAGAGCCACTTAGAAGGTTCTGTGTTTCCTCGCCCCGCTTCCTCTAACCACACATGGGCAAAAAGCAGCCAGAGAGCAGAACTGGATGTTCTGAAAACAAAACAACCTCCCCCCCCAAAAAATCAAAAAAAAGTATTCTGTTTATGTGTCTGGGTGAATTGCTGGAATTAGTCTGCGTTGCTCCAAAGAGCCTGTTTTGCCTGGTCATGGACTGTCAGTCATGCTTTTGGAGGCCGATCCATCCTGATAGTGTTTGAGTTTGTGTTTGTTCTATCCAGGTATGATTTTACTGCATGACAGTGTGTTTGGTATCATTGTCATGCTTATGACTGTCATGCATTAAGCTGTTGCCCATCAGATGCTTTCCAGATGATATTGAATGGTGGATTAAACTCTGATGGTACTTTTCTATGTTCATAATTCCATCAATTTTGACAAAAATTGATGGAATTATAAATCATGACACAACCTCTACCGTGTTTTACAAATGGCTTCCTAAGGACATTCTGTCCATCTGCTGTGTGTGTGCATTGCAGAAGACTTTATACAAGCCAATATGGGCCTGCATGAAATGAAGGTAATGTAAAAAGCTGAACCATCACAATGAGCAGGATACATCCTCAGTGACTTGAAAGATTTTGGCACAGTGATGCAGTGGTTATCGCTGTGGCCTCACGGCAAAAGGTTCTGGGTTCAAAAAGTGTCTGGAGACTTTCTGTGTTGTGTTTGCATGTTCTTCCTGTGCCTGTATGAGTTCCTTCGGGGTACTCTGGCTCCCACAGGCCAAAGATATGCATGTTAGGTTATGGGACCCTCCCCATAACCCTGAATTTGACAAGTGGTTAAAAGGTAGATGGCCTGAAAACACAGAGATATGCAAAACTTGCATGGCTGTACTTTCATACTGATATTAATATAAGAGGATAAGTCTAATTTTTTACCATTTGAGAGTGCAACAGGGTCATAATTTCCCGTCATTAGGACTGGTCTTCAGGGGAACCTTAGTATTTATACAAAATTTCATAACAACCCATTTACTTGTTATCTGGAAATTTCATCCTGGACCGTTACCGAAATCTCAAACTACAAAAGACACAAAGGAACAGTTAAACATGTCAAACGTTTTAAACAAAACAAACTATCCATGTCCTCTGGGTGGAACATTTATGGTAATTTTACCCACATAACCCCAGTGCACATATGTAGTACGTGTATGAAAGGAGACCAGAGTTCAGTAAGAATAATAAGTTCATCAAAACCACCACAGAGCAACAGGGTGGCCAACAGAAGTCCAGAGAGAAGAGATTAAAACCACAAACATTCAGATGAGCTTCAAAATAAAAACCATCATGTTCACATTAATTATGCCACTCTGATTGCTGCATTTTTCTCAGCCCCCCCCCCCCTAGTGGTGGAGGACTCTATACAGCCGAAGGTGCTGAACAATGGGGGCAAGTGCGCTTCACTCCGACGGTGGAAGGCTCAAAGAACAAGCTGATGCACTGGTGAACTCAGAACAAGACATAAGCTCTGCACGCCTCTTGTTTGCACTGAGTTACACAGAAGCATGAGATGCTCAGAATCCCGGTCCTATCTGATTTAGATCTGTTTTCTGTTTCCAATCAGTGAGCAGAATGACTGAAGGGGAACACATGCTGCGAATAAAGCAAACATTGTGCATTTTTTCCCCTCTTTTTTTCTTTTCTCCACTGCCAGGATGCCAGCCTGTCACATTCAAATTTAAACTTTCAAGCTTTCTGATGTTTTCCTAGAAATGTGTTTTTCAACTATTTAACTATTTTTACTTGATTTCCAAATGTTTTTAGTAATGCAGAACACATGAATTACTCAACCCGACACAAATGTATTTTTTTAGTCTTCTTTTCTTGTCCTTTTTTTTTTGTTTGTTAATTTCCTGAAGTTCTTGAAAATGTTTCCACATGACACATATTTCCCAGCAGTCCCAGTGGTGGCAGCAGGTGCAAACACCATCTTTCTCAATAAAAGGTCCTAATATTTCTTCTTTAACATCAAGTGATCACCTAGTGAGTCGAAATCCTAGATAATGTGACAAAGGTTGTTAGCCATACAGTAGCACAGAGGTTTCTTCCTGTAAAAAGGGAGTTTTTCCTTCCCACTGTCGCCAAAGCGCTAAATCATAAGGGATCATATGATCGTAGGGTTTTTCTCTGTATGTATTATTGTAAGATCTACCTTACAATATAAAGCGCCTTGAGGCGACTCTTTGAATTGATTTAGTACAGTTACACATAAAAAAAACAGGTACTATATTTAGCAAATCACTCAATTTGAAATGTTTTGTAGAGTTCTGTGGGTACTGTGGTATCTTTGGTACTGAATATTGAATAATCCTGCTCTTTTACAGTTCCAGTCTCAAAGATCATTATGGGAAGAGATGAACAACTATTACTTAGGACTAACAGCTTCTACTAAAACAACAAATTGGTAGAGACTTAATGAATATGTTAGCTCAAATACAAAAGCGACAGTTATTTCTTATTCACATAAAAACATTTTAGATGTGAAATATACTGTTTTGTCGTACTGTAATGGATTATATGACACAAACTAATGTATTTATGTATTATCAGGAATGCATGTTGTAGCTTCTTCTAATTCTCAGAGTTTAATTTTGCGTGTTCTTGCGTAAGTAAAGGATGGCTAATTGTTACTGTTGCAAAAACAACTTGCAAGAACATTTTCGTCACGTTGCCAACATTCATTCTGTCGTATCCTGAGTACATTTACTGCAGAAAATGATTTCGTGCTTCCCAGATGTTTTGCGTTATAAATGACTCAGGATTGGTTAATTTGTTTAAAAACAAAAACAAACCATCTCTCAAAATAGTAACAAGTGGTTGTGTTTTATCCCCTGCGGAGATACGCCGTGTTAAATTGAAGACATCAATAAATTCCTGGGCTGCTTCACCTCTGACTGCCATTGATCTGCTATATTTACATTATGCCGAGCTCAAAGAGAGAGATGTTTCTCAGTTTGAAGTCATTGCACATTTTTATTGGTGACTGAGGTCAACCGAAGCAGGAAACTGGCTTCCCTTCTCTCTACTGCCATATGCAAATCGAGCTCTATCAAACCGGTGAGTAAATATTTAATATGTGCATTCCTGAAAAAAAGACAAAAGACTCATCAGACAATGAGAACATTCAATTATTGTGGGTTCATTTTTAGCACTTCTGCATTTTTTCCTGTCATTATTCTTTTAATTATCATGAAAACTATCTAAGCCACCTTGTCAATGCTGTATAAAAGCTTTTACTGCCTTTTGCTGTATATTCTATTCTATTTATTTAATGATTATTAGTACAGGAACAAGTGGCAAGCATAAAACAATGCCAATTACAACAGCAATGAGAGTAAACAAGAGCGCCGTGAGGCGTAATACATAACACAAACACAATGAAATTAGTGATAGACATTTACCTGTGAGTTTTTATTGTGCACATGCAAGAGAAGCGTCAAGACTGGAGACGTTGCATAACTCAACTGCACCATCTAGTGTTTTTACTAGATAGTTGCAGGTGTTTATCGTGTCGCACTCAGAGGCAACAAACATTTGAATGCAAACACAGAATCAAAATGAACCTGAGCTGAGATTTTGATCATCAGCACCGTAATTTACAAAGAACTATAAGTACAAAAGTCATTTAAGGGCTTTATGATAGGAGTTCTGTGGTGAAGTGGTGTTTCAGTAACGATACTGAAATATCAGAATGTTTGCCAACTAATGCTCATACCAGAAGGATTGAAACATAAAGTTGTGGGTGAGAATAAAGGGCAGAAAATAGGTCACGTTTTATTCCTGATGTGCTGAGAGTGAACTGTGTTGATGATGTCATCCAGAAATAATGCTCCGAATCTGTAGGGCCAACACCATGTGACAGCAGCCATGATGATAAATGAGCAGATTTCCTGAATCTCAGCACTCTGGTTGCTTAAGATAAGTCAAACTAGAGTTCCCGCAGAGTGGTTCACTTCATAAATGTCACCTAATGACATGTAATTACTTGACAGCAGGACTTTTCTCACAGATTTGCAAGAACCATCAGATGCAGGATGATGTGAACCCAGTCAGATGGACATTTAAAGAGAATAATTAGGAAATAGTACTTTTTTTAAAGGAAGAAAAGTCAGAGTGTTGAAGTTCAGTTGTTGAACCTGAGATAGACAGCTTCACAGAGATTTGAAATCCTTTCTTCAAGACTTCAGAAATAAAGTCTTTTATATTATTCCACAAGAACAGAAGCCGTTTGTGCCCCACGCTTTGTTGATGCCATCTGTGTATTATTATCAGTTGTACAAATGTATTATCCATGTCTTTGTACATTGCATTAATATTATGCAGACAAGACCTTCAGTCATAGGGAGATATATCCACAGCAAGCTCATCTACCCATCCTCTTTAATAGATTTTAAGCTCCTCCATCAATAAAAGTAGTTTGCAAACTTAGAATCAAGCTGATTTCATATTTAGACATGGAGGCACATGCTGAACTTCATAAGCAATATTGAAAATAAACTAGAAATTATCGCAAAGCTTATATTTATTAATAGCAGATTTCTAAAAATGTGTGGATCAGTTGGTTTTATTGGAAGGATGAGAGGAAGAGAATGGCTGGATTGATGGTTTTATTGGCGGAGGCTGCCCTCTTGAGGTTGTCAAACTGAAAATCAATCAAGTTACAGCAACAGCAGTAGTTCTGTGGAAATCAACAAGAGGGCGTCATTTGGTCTGATTATAATCCAGAAAGGCCGAAACTGAAGGACAGACCAGTGATTCCAGAGCAAACAGTGCAGTGATGTAACAAAGTGGGTTTATGGTAATTTTTGTATGAGTGTAATAAAACACGTAGTGAACAACTAGCAGATAGATTCTTATCTGTATTTTTTAATGGCTGTTCCTGTCTGCTTCCAGCAGTTTCTTTTTCCTTACAGAAAAATCAAAAGTGGTTGTCACTGTGTACACCTTTATTATTTGAGTGCTTTACCTGAATCCCACTAAGTAATACGCATTAGAAAAGCACATATTGGTTTTTAGTCATTTGTAATGTCATGGATCGGGAAAGCCAAGAAGCTTTCTCTTACTTCAAAGTGCCACTACACTGCAGTACGCTACCCCCTTGCTGCCAAAATGCAGAGTTAAAGGATTTCCTGAAGCAGAGCCAGCTGACTGACAGCCAGGACGCTGCACTGTGTGCAAATCACAGGCGTGACTGGGCCGTGGAGTGTCAAGAAACGACTCGATCACTTAGTAGTATTTTCTCACCATTAACCAGATGAGATTTTCACCCCCAGTTATGTTTCTGCGCTGATTAAATTCCTGAGCGACGAATTTAATCAGGCAACAGAAGGCAAGCAGCAGTTCAGACGTGTGTGTGCACACGTCACGTCTGAACTGCTGCTTGCCTCCATAAGCCGCGTCCACTTTGCTACATTTGTTACTATTTCCTGTCCATTAATCTATGATATGGGATTTTATAGAGATCTGAGTTATACAAATGGGCTTTTTTTAATCGATTCATTGACACACTAACATTAAGCAAACTTACAGAAAAATGTATGCAGAGCAGTTTGAGGGGACAGCGTTGACTCATGTGTCGCAGGCCGCTGTTTGTCATGGAGGGGGTTGCGGGAGTTTCCTTGTAACCGGAATTAGCTGTGAAGTGCGACCTTGAGGTGTGAACACGGAATACTACTTGCTTAAAGAATTAAAGTCTCATACTTTGCACCTCGTTTGCAAGTGAATATCTTGACAAATAATTCGGGGTTTACGTGTGAAGCGTGGTTGGAAACTGCTGAATCCCTGCAGCTTTGAAATCTAAATTCGATCTAAACGTTGCGTAATTATAAGATGAAACTCTAGAAATGTTGGCATCGTTACTGCATTTTAATGTAGGCAATTGCTCAGTTGCCAATAGAAAATTAATTCTTGCAACAAATGTGAGAAATGTGCGCAATTACGCATAGGCCTTTTGAATTAATGCATTTGTGAACGTGTTGCCTCGGTTTATTGCAGCATGTGCAGCTGATAGGCCCTGGTGCTAATTTATTCACGGTGTGAGGAACTCATGTCCAGGATAGGCCCACTGTCCTGTGATGACGCGCTACAGGACAGGCGCAAGGGGACAGCTCGCTCTCATTTGGATGCAAATCTACAAGAGTTGAGGAGTTGGCTGATGTCAGGCAGGCCTTAGTGTACCTTTGGTCTCTTGTCAACAGAGCCACAGCATGTGAGGCTGGAGACAGGCTGGAACTACTTTGCATTTCTCTCTGGGAACCGATTTGGACTATAAACCACAAGGATTGCTTTTTAAACAGCTACAGGGAGACAATGTCGCCTTAAAATAGGCAACATAACCCCTCAGCTGTTTTGATATATTAAAGGTTTTTCACCAAATCATGTATGTTGGATACCTACTGGATAAAGAAAGCGGCATGTATCACCAAGGGCCTGTAAGAAGATCAAGCATCAATCTGCCTCCACAGAATTTTGTTTCAACACCACAGTACCCCGACTTTACTGGATACCATCATGTGCCAAACATGGATACGCACCCACAGTCTACGGGGAGCTGGGGGCCTTCATATAGCGCCCCTCGAGAGGACTGGGGTGCTTATAGTTTGGGACCCCCTAATACTATTCCTACGCCCATGAATAACTCATCTCCTGGACAGGTTCCTTACTGTTCAAACGAGTACACACATATGCATCCTCCGGGATCTGCGGTATTACAACCGCCACCGGACAACGTTAATGTTGCACAACTTTCTCCTGGCAGGGAAAGGCGTAATTCATACCAATGGATGAGCAAAACTGCGCAATCGTCGTCTACAGGTGAGACCATTGTGCCAAAATGCTATTCTGTGTATTTAAGGAATAGAGAAGCTGGTTGTGCAGCAGAAATTAGTTTTTTGCGCGGCTTAGTTTCTGCGTCCATTTACGCACAGGTCATGTCATTTAAAATAATGTGTAAAATCAAACAAGTTCCATCGAAACACACCAAACTCCACACTGATGGAAAGGGTACAACCGGAAAATTGAAAAAAGCACTGAAAAGAAGTTGAACAAGCAGAAGGAAACTCCGGTCCTGTGACAGTGCATTTTGCAGGTTGCTTAAATTTAAACTGTTATGAATATAAAACCTCGTTAAATCTTAAATAGGCTACTTATAAGGTCATAATTTATTTGGCTTCTGTGGAAACTCTGTTAATTACCAATGGCATCAAATGTATCCACAAACCGTTTCCATGTCTTAACTTTGATGTAAATGATAGTTAGGATTGGCCTGACATTCTAATCCCAGACCTGAGCCCAGCAGCTCTGGCTGCTCTATTCCCATGGAAGAAATTTTAAAAGGTGCAAGGAATCGGCGCCAGGCCCAGTTGTGATGTAAATGTCATTACTGCAGGAGATGCAAGGTCGGCCTCTCTGTTACAGTGTTTGGTGTTATCCGTCATATCCAGGCAGTGTCCCTTTTTCTTTCAGCACCTCTTCGCTTTGATATGCGCCAACCTCCCTTCCTTTCCCAAGAGTTATATTGCCGGAAAGAGTGACGTTTTTCACAGCTAATATCTCAAACGCAGAGAAGTACTTACACGTTCACAAAAGAATGTGGATTTTATGCATTTCAGATTGAATGTATTTGGTTTACAGTAGAGCTATTTTATCCATGCCATATAGGAGTGTTTTTTTTTATAATATCCAGACATCAGTTTAAATCTTTTAGCCGAATTCATGGTGAGTTTACTGGTTTCCTTTAGTTGTTGTTTTTTTTCACTCCTCCATAAGACCGATGACACACACATTTGTAGCTGGGAAAGTGTAAAGCCATTTCAAATAGCAATAGCCCACATTCGGACAGTAATTTGGATATTTACGCAGAATGAACTGAGTTGAACCCACGGGTTCTCCAGATGTCTTTCCCGTGTCTCGTGGAGGAACTGACTCGTCGTTCTTTGAAATTCAGCGCACTACAGCTGTCATCAAAGAAAGATCAAAAAGCTGTAACTGCGTATCTGTTGAAAAGACAGAGACATGTGTATTGAAGACGCAGCTTATAAAGATGCTATGCGTCGATAGACCGGTCCTGGCATGCAGCCTGCTCCGGGGGGGGGAAACCTTCCAGTTCAACCACTTGGCTACAAGCAGATGATCCTAAAAACGGGCAGACGACCTCTTCATGACTATGTGTTTTTTGTTTTTTCACCTTCACAGGTAAGACAAGGACGAAGGAGAAGTACAGGGTAGTGTACACAGACCATCAGAGATTGGAGCTGGAGAAGGAGTTTCATTTCAACAGATACATCACCATCAGAAGGAAATCTGAGCTGGCTGTCAACCTCGGTCTGTCGGAAAGACAGGTTGGTCTCTATTAATTACTGTTTTATTTTCTGTCCTTTTATTGATTTAAGAAACGACAATTAATATCATATAAATATACCTATATAGTAATTTCTATATGAAAGAATTATCACATGGCATAAAATATATAAATACGTAAAATAAGCTGTATGTTTACATGTGCTTCTAACCACAAAAGTAGGTCAGTATTGTCAGGCAATAAATTGTGCCTGTATTTATATTACAGCCGCATAAATTCATTATTGGACAGGGAGGGTCTGCAAATAATTTATGATTGGAAACATAAATTATTTGTAGTTATTTCGGTGATTTAATTACGCTTTGTATTATACATTTTCACATTATTTCTGTTTGAAATTATTCTATTAAATGCTTAATTTAGTAAACATTCAACATTTTAATGTAATTTTGTTAATTTTGTATGACAATAAATAATTCAGAGAATAAAAAATGTCAGAGTAATGCCTTACTAAAAAGATAAATAAATAAAAAATACGAGAAATGCAACAACAAATTATTTGTTATTTATTTCCTTTCAAGGCCTATTTTTACAGACCTGGATTTTATTTTATTTTATTTTTCATTATGCCAGTGGACAAAATAGAGAAAAAATAGGGAACGCCCAAACTCGGGGAAGACGTTTCTAATTGGGTGTTTTTATTTAATTTAATTTTATAAAATAGAGAATAAAATGAAAAAGCAATGGCGCGTATTGGGTTATATATACTTGCTTTTCAGGCCTATTTTGTGGACCTGTTGATGTACAAGTTATTTGCTTTGTATATTAATTATCAAATTATATGAACAGGAAAATATTCATCAAATAATTTTTTCTTTCTTTCTTTTTGCGTCTCCTCAGGTGAAAATATGGTTTCAGAACCGCAGAGCTAAAGAGAGAAAGTTGATCAAGAAAAAGATGGGTCAGTCCGACGGCAGCAGCGGGTCTGTGCACAGTGACCCGGGTTCAGTCAGCCCTCTGCCGGTTCCGGGGTCTCTCAGTCCCACGGACATCCACGGCTCTATGTACCCTCCTCAGGGAATGAACACCTTGCCCTCTATCAGGAATATACAGCAAGTGACTGTGACTCAGTAGAACAGCTCGCCCTGAGGACGATCTCACATAAGTGGGCACTCACAGGACACTTGACAGGAAGCCAGAGGATCTGAACCCAAGTCCTGAAGCACAAAGCTGCGGATAAACAGCTGCTTTAAAGCAAGGAAACGCTGGAGGCTCTTCAAATATTAGTTTTTATAGAATAGTTTTAACGAAATGGGGGGGAGAAAATCGAAGTATTTTTAAACTGTTTTAAAACGTTTGTGAGTTAATAAGATATAAATAGCTTATCTTTTTTTGTATTTGGTATGACGTGCATGTGTTTGTGGATACCGTGAGAAATCAGGGACACGCCATTGAAGTATTACACTGGACCTCGGGAAGTTAAATCTAACTGGACAAATCGTTTACGCTTTCAAGCACAGTTTTGTGAATCAATCAAACAGATGGTACGGGTAGAGAGGTCGTCTAATGGCAACTTTGAAAATGTAAATAAAAGGTGTTTTGCAGTAGATCTGTCAATTTCTTTATTTCTGAATTGTTGTGCATCTGGGATTCACAGAATAAAAACCTAACCAGGCCTGTTCACTGGTATATCAACCAGGGAAATATCATCTCAGCATGGCCTTTTATTTAAAATTTAACTGCAAGAAGTTCTAAAAAGCCAGGGACATCATCCGTGAGGCTTTTTCCCCCTTTGATGCATAATTTTGTGTCATTTCAATGCATCTACTTTTAATTTGGAATTTTAAAAGATTTGACAAGTGTAAACATGAAAAGAGTCAGTAGCCTTGCAATAAACAAAGAGTTTGAGTGGCCTACATGCAAAGCTTGGCCTTTCAGTATGTGGCTAAAAGAATACATGTAAATGTATACAAAAGCATCAGATACAAAAGAGTTAAATGGGATTTTTAATTTCCTGATCCATTTGGACCGGTTCACATTGTAGATTTAAGCCTATGTTAGGGTGCAGTTTCATTTGTCTGGAAAAGGTCAGCAAAGCAGGTTATTGTCATTTAAAGTGAGTAGTTCAAGCCTCTGTAGCTGACATGTGGCTTATTACGGGGTGTTCCTGACTTTGACCCTCTGCATATGTCTGAAATGAGGAAGTTCATTGATTATCCCCGAATATGAAACTTTTATTCTGACATATTCTCCCATTGGAAAAATACATCTCGAGACGGGCCAAGGCACAGAATACATACAAGAACAAGAGCAAGTGGGGGGAAAGAAAAAAAATAGAACTGGGGAATATTGGGGATATGTGAATTATCTATACTTCATTAATGATCAAATTGGGGATGGGACAAAAATTAACAGCTAATAATAGGAGTAATAACAATAATCCCCATCCTCCTTGTATACACTCATGCACACACCTGCACATACACAAATATTACCGTGGATTATTAAATACATGTATTTTTCCGGTCTAATACCAGGCCTGGTCCTTAGGACTCAGCTGGGCGATGGTTTCTTCTCCTCTATGCATACTGTGTGGCTCTCTCGCGCGCGTGGCCTCGTGCGTCCGTGCGCGGCCCCGCCGTAGACGTCATGAGCGTCTTACTACCCAACATGGCGGACTTTGATACCATTTATGAGTTAGAAGACGAAGAGGATGAGCACGTAGTGAGCGAGGAGCACTTGCCCAGATACTGTCCGGAGCCCGTGGTTATGCGAGGGGCCGGGCACATCACGGTGTAAGTGGAGCCACGTTTGTGCTTTCTTTCTGTTTCCGGTATCGCCTGTTTAGCTGAGGCTAGCCTGCGAGCTAACGGAAATCAAAACAGTTAGCCATATGTTTGGTCGAGGGTATAGCTGTTTCCCCGTAAACCCACGTTAACGACTTTATGTCAGCATGGCAACCTAAAACTTGGCAGGCGCAGCCGTTGTTAACGTTGGTCAAGTTTACGTGAGATGCTCTTTTAGCTACAAGTCCTCATCCTTGTGTTTTGACTCGCATTACATTACCTGTCGTGGGCTAATTCGCAATGGTTACTGTAGTTTTCATAATTGTTTGTCCCTTAACTGCCTATATATGATGGAGACCTTTGCACTTTATCATGTTGATTAATGGGGGATAGAGCCCGAGGCACGTCCAACCTTCAGAGGGACTTAATAAGATGATGTTTGTCACTGTCATCGCTATCAGATCCACCCTTCATCTTCATCCTTCACCTTATGAGCTGATGCCGAGGCCAAGCTGGAAGCTTTCTTCAACTTGACACGTGGATGCTATCAAGAATAACTACGACAGAAAAAAGCCCAAATTTGAAAACATAATCAGCTGTTTGGAAGGGTGCTGTTGCTGCTAGAGGATTGCTGCACCCTGCTGATTTTATTCTGCAGAACTTTTTCAGACTCAAGTAGTCATCCTCGGGTACTGATAAGGCTGTTATCAGATTTTTAGGGATAAGTTCTGATTGCATGCCAAATATCAAGTAAATACAAGGACTTGCTGACAGTTATTTAATCAATGGACTAGCAATCATGCAGAATCCCATGGATGTGGCTCTTTCATCCTTCTTTACATCAAGAAATAAAGTAACCTCCAAGTGAAGCTGCACTGATTCTCAATTATTAATGTTTAAAATAGCAGTTTGGCTGATTCCAGTGGTGACAATCTGATTCAGATATTCCATCTTTTTGAGCCAGGGAGAGAATTAATGAAATCTTAACACACAAATCTTAAATCTTGTCTTAACAAGGGTTACTTTATCCACTGAAGAACTGAAACAGCAGATCAATATAAAAATACCCACCATTGATGAAGGCCATCTTATTACCCAGTTCTGCAGTGTTGGTCAACATGTGTACATGGTGACATATAAGTGCATTTTATCTACTGTTTTAAAAACAGTAGATAAAATTTATGCTTTTGCTTAAGCCTGTCAAGAGACACTGACACAAAAGTTAAGACTGTCTTTAACCCATGTGAGTGCAGCATGATCTCTCTACAGTGGGCCTATACACCATACAGAAATAGGAAACAGTCTTTGCTGACATTTTTAGTTTAATGTTGTCCTTTTTTCTGTCATAAAGTTATAATTAAAATAGGTAAATAGTGTTAAATAAGGAGCAGCTAATATATTTTAGCTTTAGATTAATTTTTGTTGTTATTGAGTGTTTGTTTTTGACATATCTGCTTTGTTTTGTTTTGTTTTTTTCAGGTTTGGACTGAGCAACAGATTTGACACAGAATTTCCCTCTGTTCTCACGGGAAAGGTACAGTTGCTTTTTAAGTTTTTCTTGCACTTCAGTCTTGCAGACTGCTTTCTGTTCAAATCCAAGTGGGAAGAATTGAGCAATTAAAGCTGCAGTGATTCCTTTGTTCTTTTGGGCTTTTTACAGCCCTAACTTCCCCAGTCCTCCCCATTCAGCCTTCCGTGAGGGGTTTTGATCTGATGGAAATTCATTATAAGTAGCGTACCACACTGCATAGAAAAGGAGCTGCTGTCCAACTCTGTAAATGAGTAAGCTGGCTATGGTGCTCAGTTGGCGCCCAGTGTTTCGGAGGGTCCAGCACCAGGTGATAAAATAATGAAATGAAGACTCTGCCGTAGACAAGAAAGGAAAGCTTCCTGGGTCGGACGCAGAAACACAAAAAGGCTGCAGGGGTAAGAGCAGGCCGAGGGAAGTGTGGGGCAATAAAAAGTACCTTCGGTATTGTGACCCAGGGTGACATGTGATGGATGAGGTCACAATTATGATGATTGAAGGGTGCAGATCAGGCCCTGCTGGGCTTTATTCTATGGTCTTTGGCTGTTTGCAAAGAGACCTTTGCATCCTGTCATAAAAGATTACGACCCCTGTTTTATGGCGTACAGGCTCAGAGAGGAATGAGCATCCATTCAAGTTGTTTGGCCGGCGCTGCCACAGGCACTGAGCTTATCTCTCCTTTGAGTCCCTCCTTGCCTTGAACAGTCCAAAGCCTGGTTAGCAAGTTGGGGGAATGTATTTAGATCTCATCTCTGGACAACATCTGCAAATATCTACCTGTTTGGTTTTCTAAAGCTCTTTGATCCTTGTACACAGGTTTCTTTTGTGCATTGAGAAATTGTTTCAAGTCAACATGACCAAGAAACAATTGAATTATCCAACTTCCTTGTTTTTTGAGAAGTTCCCATGTTCATTTCACCACGTGTCCTGTCCCTTTTTCTTTAGGTAGCACCAGAGGAATTCAAAACCAGCATCAGCAGGGTGAATGCTTGTTTGAAGAAGAACTTACCTGTGAATGTGAAGTGGCTTCTTTGTGGCTGCCTGTGTTGTTGCTGTACAGTAGGCTGCAGCCTATGGCCCGTTATCTGCCTCAACAAGAGAGTAAGTCTCAAATCTCCTGTGACACGAGTTGGACAGTTTAACTCTCCCTTACATCAGTGCTGATTACTCAGGGGCTGTTATAGCAATTGGTCTAAGTGTAGACGGTAATAACAACTTGCGTTCAATTGGTGGCTCTGTGTAGAAATGATGCATTGCATGGCGTTGCTTCTCTCTTGCTCAGCTCAAGGGTGGTATTACCACTCGAGAGTTGCTGACAACAGAGTGAAAATTACTAGCTGGTAAATTAGGAGTTTAGTCCATAAATCCTAACACCGTGGCTGTTAACTGTTACCTGTTCACGTGTTAAACTGAGTAATGTGTATTTTTGTTTGAATTAACGGGCATGCCCTTTTTTTCCCCTCTGTGGTCTGTTCCCGAAGACGAGGCGGTCTATTCAGAAGCTGTTAGAGTGGGAAAATAACCGACTATACCATAAGGTAAGGAGGATGGCTACAGTGCACCTGAGTAAAAGTGCTTAATTGGTCTGTGTCAGTGTGTGTAAGATGAGTATCATCGTGATGGATAAACATCATTAATCTGTTGTGTACGTTTTAACCCGCCAGTCAGATCTGGTGCAATCTGGTACGCAGTGCCTGAAAGGACCGTGAGGTCAGCAGTAAAAGTCCATGTTAATTTTGTTTTGTCTCGCAGCAACAAATTACAGCTAGTAGCCGTGCAAAGGTATAAAGGAAGCTCTTCAGGGTGTCTGGCCACAGTTTGACCCCAGCGAGACCAGACAGTCCTTCTCTCGAATTCCCCTGACACTGAAGAGAAGATTTCCTTTGTTTGTGCATTTGTGTGTGTGTCTTTGTGTGTGTTTGAGAGTGAGGGAGATGTCCATTCATTGTATCTGTCTTTTTTCTTTTTTTTTCATCAGCTGGGGCTGCACTGGAAGCTCAGTAAAAGAAAATGTGAAAGCAGTAATATGATGGAATATGTAAGTAGGCATGGATTTCTCAACTATACCCTTTACTGATCAATCTGCAGATCATTTTTAGCTGCTCAACTGTTTTTCGGTAAAACGGATTAATAAAAAAAACAGTCCAGGAAACAAGGATGAGCAGTTTCTATGACAAAGGACCAAAAAGGGAAGTGAAATGTTATATAAATATATAAGTGTTATTTGCAGATTATTTAATAATGACTCATTTTCTAGTGCTTTGCTAGAATGAACTGATATTTAATTGTGAATTTGTAGAAACTTTCAAAGTAAAAAAGAAAGTTTGTACTTAATAAATGAGGAATTAGTTGGTTTTTAGTACCACCTTTCCAGCTCCAACTAAATGTAAATATAAAAGTCAAGAAAAATATATGACGTATAAAGTCTGTTTATGTAGTAACTTGGCGTAATTAAATGCAGCCAAATACATTCATTGTGTTATAAATCCTCCCTTCATGAAGGTTGTGATGTGTAGTTACTGTTGAAACAGTTTTAGAGAGGTGGTGTGTGTTGTTTGTGGTGCTGCTGGTCGTCATTGCTTTGACAGGTTTTTCTTCCTATGTAACCAACCCCCGCTGATTTAAATGATTTGCTAGGCCGCATGTATGTGAGTGATCCCGCAGCTGATTTTCAGAGAAATCCAGAGAAACTCAAATCTCTTACTTAAACTTTTGATTACTTTGTCTTTGTCTGTGTAATAAAGAGATTAGTTAAGTAACTAGTAATGTTTGTGCTCTGGTGAAAACAGTTGGATTTTAACCTTGCGAAATTGTGTTTTTCCTCTCTTCAGGTGATTCTTATAGAATTCCTACCCAAATATCCTATATTCCGACCAGACTGACGAGGCCGTTGCCAGACTGGATGAGTGGCCCTTGAATCTTATCCTTAGTGCCTTGTATATACAGTATGTTGGAAAAAAGGGTCTGCGCCGCTGTGTCTCGTGACGACCCTGTAAATCTCCCAGTACCTTGTACATTAAAATTTGCAACACTGTCACTTTGCTTTAGAGCAGATTTTGCACATTTCCCGACAGAACTACACATGTTCCCTTTGTTGCACTCGGATGTGTTTTTGTTACATGTGAGAAAAAACAAAACAAGTGATTCTCTCAAAAAGTGCATTTACCCCAAAGAACCATCAGCCTGTATCCCATCTATTAAATCACTAATCCCTCGCAAAGAATGTGATGCCTCCACCTTCCGTAACTATCCTTGCCTTATGTATGATTTAAAAAAAATAGAAACTACATGTAACAGGAGGAGGAAGGCTTTGGGTAATTCAACAAGTCTGTAGGCTCAGATGCTGTTTGTTGGGTTTCCCCTCTTTTAATCCAGTTCTTTGCAGGTAGATGGGATGGTTGAGATTGCCTAACGTACAGTGTACGTCATCACCCCGTGTTTTGTCCTTACAAGAACCCTCTGTACATGGGAACTAGCTAGTAAGAACTTGACCTGTAAATACCATGTTAGAATAAGCTGTACAGTGGTATACCATTGTTTACATAAAGTTACTTAGCTCTTTAGTTTTTTTGCCAATATATTGCTGTAAATTAGTTTTGATTATGAAAGATGTCTACGTACCTTTCTAGTTTATATGGACCTGTTTATCTTGTAAGCCATATAGTGACTATGTACCTGATGCCAGAGTTGAAACTGATTGTTGCACATGAAGTTCAGGATTTCAGACTGGAGTGGATCCTGAGTTTTCTTCCGGTGACAACAGCAGTGCATGTTACCATGCGGTTTTTGCCAATTAAGATGACATTCAGTGATTGGTCATCCGTTAAAGATGGAGATGATTGGAAGATTTGAATTTGAACTCTGCACTTCCACTCATTTCTCTCCCACCCCCACTAACTTTGTATTAATTTTGTAGTTTTGTACTTTTCCCTGTGCTGTGTTTGGTCCTCCTGAAGTGTTAGGAAGCACATGCTTCTACAGATCCTGATGTGTTGAGCTGATGGTTTCTTTGTTTCACTCATCCTTTCAAGTGTTGGTTTTGTTTTTCAGAATCTTAGTCAAAAGATTGCTGCATTGCATTGTATTAGAGTGCCTCTGGTATAGTTGAAAACCACAGAGAAGTGCAGGTTGAAATCTGTTCTCCTGTACAAAGGAGAGTTTACTGCTCCCAGTATTGTCCCTGTTACATTTTGTTTTGTAAGTGTTTATCATGGTGACCTAATCCCAATGGAGAGAAAATAAATTGTCAATTTTGAATTTAATTTGTTGCCACTTCCTTCTTTTTCCCCCCCTTATGAAACCTGTGGTGTGTCATGTTGGTAGAAGCAGGTTGTGACTGACCTTGGCTGATGCACTTTGACCACAGCCTGGTGCCCCGCGATGGAAAATGTGGCTGTTTGTCATGTTTAACAAGGTGGTGAATCGTTAACTTTAACAAGACAGCCTGCAATTACTCAACATATATACAACTCAGGAATGCTGTTACCATAACGTACTGCTGCTTCCTAATGACACGGACCAGCAGGCAGCAAGCCGAACTCAGAAATTAAAGGGTACTTGTATTCAATGCAATACAGCCAATACAATAGAATTATGTCAATTTTCAGAAATTCATTAAAAATCATCCTGAGTAGTTGATGTCCAACTTTCAACACATCCCTCCTCTGGGACACCTACTGTACCTGTGTGCCAAGTTTCATCCAGATTTACTGTAGAATTCCTCAGAAATTAATGGAAACATTTATTCAATCTAATACAGCCAATACACTACAATTGTGTCAATTTTCAAAAATTCATTAAAAATCATCCTGAGTAGTTGAGGTCCAACTTTCAACACATCCCTCCTCCGGGAAACCTGCTGTACGTCTGGGCCAAGTTTCAGCCAGATTTACTGTAATATTCTTCAGAAATTGCAGGGAACTTATGTTCAGTCAAGAAAGGCTGAAAGACGACCACCACTGAACAAGACACACAAGCTGAAACGTCAAGACTGGGCCAAGAAATATCTCAAGACTGGTTTTTCTAAGGTTTTATGGACTGATGAAATGAGAGTGAGTCTTGATGGGCCAGATGGATGGGCCCGTGGCTGGATTGGTAAAGGGCAGAGAGCTCCAGTCCGACTCAGACGCCAGCAAGGTGGAGGTGGAGTACTGGTTTGGGCTGGTATCATCAAAGATGAGCTTGTGGGGCCTTTTCGGGTTGAGGATGGAGTCAAGCTCAACTCCCAGTCCTACTGCCAGTTTCTGGAAGACACCTTCTTCAAGCAGTGGTACAGGAAGAAGTCTGCATCCTTCAAGAAAAACATGATTTTCATGCAGGACAATGCTCCATCACACGCGTCCAAGTACTCCACAGCTGGCTGGCAAGAAAGGGTATAAAAGAAGAAAAACTAATGACATGGCCTCCTTGTTCACCTGATCTGAACCCCATTGAGAACCTGTGGTCCATCATCAAATGTGAGATTTACAAGGAGGGAAAACAGTACACCTCTCTGAACAGTGTCTGGGAGGCTGTGGTTGCTGCTGCACGCAATGTTGATGGTGAACAGATCAAAACACTGACAGAATCCATGGATGGCAGGCTTTTGAGTGTCCTTGCAAAGAAAGGTGGCTATATTGGTCGCTGATTTGTTTTTGTTTTGTTTTTGAATGTCAGAAATGTATATTTGTGAATGTGGAGATGTTATATTGGTTTCACTGGTAAAAATAAATAATTGAAATGGGTATATATTTGTTTTTTGTTAAGTTGCCTAATAATTATGCACAGTAATAGTCACCTGCACACACAGATATCCCCCTAAAATAGCTAAAACTAAAAACAAACTAAAAACTACTTCCAAAAACATTCAGCTTTGATATTAATGAGTTTTTTGGGTTCATTGAGAACATGGTTGTTGTTCAATAATAAAATTATTCCTCAAAAATACAACTTGCCTAATAATTCTGCACTCCCTGTAGATTGAATAAATGTTTCCATTAATTTCTGAGGAATTCTACAGTAAATCTGGATGAAACTTGGCACACAGGTACAGTAGGTGTCCCAGAGGGGGAATGTGTTGAAAGTTGTACATCAACTACTCAGGATGATTTTTAATGAATTTCTGACATTTCCATAATTGTATTGACTGTATCGGGCTGTTAAATTGTAATTTGTGCGTGCGCGTGCACGTGCGCGCGGGTATAGGCTTTCAATCGGCACATAAAGCGAAAAGGCGCTACCGTAAAGACTGGTGTAAAAGCGCAAGGAAATTTATGCGGCGGATAGGAGGCGGCTGGCTAGACCGCGGCTCACAAATGACGGCTCACTTTACCGCGGTCTAAAAGGTAGTCCGAATCTATTTTTCTGGTGTGCTGTAGGTTATTGTTATGTACTACATTTGTTACTCATTTATGAAGCACAGTACATGTTTCGTACTTGTAATTACCGCTACTTTTACATATACCTAAAAAGTTGTGCAAATATGTACCCATAACTTGTTTTTCAAAATATTAATAAAAGGGGTGTGTCTCCAAACAGCCATCTCTTTCCTGACAATTCCCTTTGTGCATATTCTCTTACATATGATAAGTCAACATTGAAACACCTGCGGCTTTTAGTCAGGTGCGGCTAATGTATGTACAAAACAGGATTTTCCCCTGATTTTAGCTTGTGCGGCTAATATTCAGGTGCGCTTTGTAGTCCAGGAAATACGGTAAGTTGGTGGTATGTAAGTGCTTATGAAGTGAAGATTTTGAGAGAACTGGCAAATCATAATTGTGAGAAATCACTGTTGAGGACTTCAGAGCATGATTTTAAAATTGCATAACAGGCCTATGATAAAGCACAAGATTAAAAGGTAGTCTGTATTTTATTGTTCTTATTCTGCCATTGTTTTACTAAGTGTTTTATCCTATTGTAAAGTGTCCTTGGGTGACTTGAAAGGCGCTCATAAATAAAATTTATTATTATTATTATTAATTACAATAGTTTTATTTTTTTAATTCATGGATACCATGGTTACTTTAAAGGTTTTACAGGATGGAATCTGGAAACATTGGCCACTTCAGTCCTTGTGTCCACTAGGGGTCAGAGTGAACAGGCTAATAAACCGTCCAGCCACAGACTTTCAACATCAGTAACTGTAATAACTTATTTCTAAAATTTGCACCCTTCCTCTGTGAATACTGGTGTATTTATAATCCCCTCTAAACTACCCATCCATCATCAAGTATAAATAAAGGGTGGCTTGTAAAGCTGTGCCTTTACTACACTTAACCTTCCTCCCCAAAAAGCCCAAAGTGTACAGAACATTCATAACAGAAAGACGGAATGGTTTCATGATTTTATTGAACATAATGAAACGGTGGACAGGCTAATACACACATTACCTGCTGTAAATTTTACAGCCATCCATAGCTTTTCAACAGGTATCTCACCTATAAAGATGCAACAAAGGCCACCGGGAATGTGTCGACACAGATCTATCAGAGCAAGGCTTTGAATTCCCACAAACAGTAAATATTGAGAAGAACAAATAATGAGGAAAACACATTTTTGGTGGAGCAAAACATTTAAGGCAAGTATAGATTCTGGTTTGTCCTTTGATATCTACAAGGCACCTGCTTATTAAACTCGTTCATTATGAGCAACTTTATCATTTGGAAAGAAACGGAAAGATGATATACATACACATATTCAGTGAATACAGATTAGAAAGTTTTGATTAAAACTCAACAGTCGTCAAATAATCTATATAATAATAATAATAGCTTCTTTTAAATCAGCTTAAGAGTTTCACAACACAGGTCTAAGTTTCCTGTTAAGAGCTTACAGGAAATAAACCTGATCCAACCCCTAGCAACACAATGCTGACTAAACGCTCTACACATAGTTGTTGAGTAAAGAAGCGTGATCTTTACTGTCATGATGTAGACTTCAAATATTTCTGACATTTTAAAATCCTTTAAAATTTGTTTTGTCCAAAAAAAAAAAAAAAGAAAAAGAAAAAAATCTCACTGCTGATATTCTCCATGTAGATGCTAATTTTAAATTAAAAATGTCAATTTAAATCAACTTAAGACTTCACTTTCCTGAAATATTTGGTGTCAGCATATTGTTAACAATAACGAAATTCAACTATGTACATATGTTCATTATCAATTAACATCTAATACCATCCACAGGCTGTATACAAAGGATAGATGCAGTCGTTGTGTCGTAGTCCCGTTGTGCAGACTTGAGCTGAGGGGGATAGCGGTCACCATATTGGGTTTTTATAACTGGATGTGACGAGTGAGGCGAGGATCCGACTGAAAATCCACAGGACACTCCACATTCAGTCACTTGTCAGTCACAAGGCCGGTCTGCTCTAAAGCGTTCCCTGCTTTATCGTCCTGTTTCACTCCAAATAAGAAGATAATTTACAAGATGAACTATATGCTATATTCATTAAGGCATAAAACTAGCAACTGAGATCATAAACTCATAAGGAAAATGTTTATTGAGGTTATAGAAAAGGGGGCATCTTCCCATAGACTTCTGTACAACGGGATGTCTTTTTGCAACCAACGAAGTCGTCCCCTGCAGGTCATTAGAAAGAAGGCACTTCTGCAGTAGTTTCACTTTGCAGACCCTAAAGCTACATTTTTATACACAGTCTAAGATGTAATCACTACCAAATAAAACATTAGGCAGATAAGCTAAAAATATACATACAACTTTAAAATGGGATCAGAAAGACACTCCAAAAAAACCGAATCCTTCCAGTTTGTCTTTAGCACAAAATTCATGGATTGTCATCATTGTTACACGACAATATCGCAAAAAACAGTCCACCTATGGAAAATCATCTATTGTACATGGGATGGTTTTGAAGAACACGCATCTTCTGTATGACATGACCTCAAAAATTTCAACGGGTTACATGTGGAAGGGACAGTGAGATTCCCAGTAAAGAAAGAAAGGAGATCACAGAATGAGCACGTGAGGTTTGCTATACTAGACTTCCCGGCCAGGACACCACAGTCAGCGTGACTTTATTCTTCTGTAGTTTGAGCATTGGGATGAGAGAGGAGTTGTTCATTCCCACAGTTGTAGCTCCGTTCACCGCCACTATCTCATCACCACACCTGAGAAAGCCACGGGACATTTTCGTTATCAGGGTCGGTGCCGAAAAGATACAGGAGCGGATGATGTAACATGGGAGTCAAAATGTGGTTAACTTACTTGAGGCGTCCATCAAAGTGAGCCGGTGTTCCAGGCACAATGGTTTTGATGAAGAACGGCTGCTGCCCGTGGCTCTCCTCATAACCCCCAACGATGCTGAAGCCCCAGCTCTCGTTGTTGGTCTTCTGCAGGACGATGTCCCGGCACCAGTGCATGTGACTGAAGAAACGAGTCAGAGTCAGCTCTTTCACATAAAGCAAAAACAGCTCAAACAGCACTATGACCATGATATAAATGATTATACTGAGTTGGCTTTACCTTGGTAATCCCAGCCAGCGAGTCCACAGCGGGGTCCAGTTGAGGGTGTCATCCCGTGAGTCTTCTGCAATGTCGAGTTCGTCATCGTTAGCCTCGGTGTCCTCCTCTGACTCCTCAGACAGAGTCTGAATGACACGAAGCACCACCTGGGACTGAGCTGTCTGAGCCTTCAGCACAGAAACGGCCTCATTGTAGGTCAGCTGAGTCAAATCAACACCGTTGATGCTCAGCAGAACATCACCTGAAGAAATACAGATGATGTTAACAAGGACAAGGCCAGTTCAGTTAAAATTATTGTTTCTGTGTTTAAAGTGATTTTTTTTTAAAAACTCCAGATGTCAGTTCAACCACAGACAAAGTGTGGGATGGATATAATATTTAAAGAGCAGCTCTTAAAGAAGTCAGAGTCAAGGCTCTATTTTAGGACATCCTCTCAGTTTTAATGGTCCTTTAGCAGCACATTGTATCCTGGAAAAGAGGCAGGAAAAAAAAGAAAATTGCCCTTTTCCTGTACTTTTGTAGTGGATTTTCAAACAGAGCTGTCATTTCCAAAATCTTTACACTTATTTATTAAAATACATTGTAATTTTGTTTTCGTTAAAGGCTTAATCGATTGAATTTATGTACAACTATCTCTACAAAAACTGGCTTACTAAATTATTAATCAGTGGACAGAAAAGATGTTCAATTTATTCTGTACAGTGTTGATGGCGTCGATGGTCTTGGAGGTCCAGGAACGGCCAAAAAGGATCCCACATGACTGTAATCATGCATGCCCGTTTATGATGTGTTTAAAAATAGTTTTTTATCCTTAAAGTTGCTGTGTAGCCTGTACAGATGACCCAGAGTTTAGGTTTATTAATCAAATGTAATTGACTCCTGTAGTTCTCCATCAAACATAAATTTAACAAGTCTTACTTTGCACTTTAGTTTATAACCTCTGTTTTGTGCACTGTGTATGTGTGTGTGCACGCACACAAGTGCAACAGCATGTAAGTGAGACTATGATTGCACTCTCCCCTTTATTTATTTATATATATATATATATATATATATATGTATATATATATATATATTTTTTTAAATTTCTTATTTTATGGAATGCCAAAGTGATTTGAGCCAAATGCCCCCCTGTCAAAGTTGGCCGCCTGTCCAGTTCATCACGATCACCGGCCCTAACCCTGGTTGTACATGATAGAAAACTGGCATTTATTTGAAACCCAGAAGTGAAAAGATATCATCGTGACATTTTTGGGGATTTTTACATTTTCTGACATGTTACAGGCAAAAATGATTGAGGATATCTAAAGATGAATTAAATATTGAAATAATTTCTAGCCGTAGCCCTTGGCCAAGAGAGCGTTACAAAGACAAGAACACTCTTTTTATTCCTGTGGTTTGTACCTCTTTTGATGGTGCCATCTCGGTGCAAACAGCCTACAGGCTGCACACTTGTGATGTAAACCGGTAGACGGCTGCGACAATCCCTCCCTCCAGCGATCGTGATGCCGAGGGAAAGCCGAGGCTCCTTTTTCAGACTCACAGTCTTCTCCTGACTAGAAAATCCACCTGGAGGATCCTATGGAAACAATGAGACACATTAACACCAAGCAATAAGAAACATATTGACCATCTTCATTGTATGGATTTTTAAATTCACGTCCTCTACCTCATGTTTTCTCCACAGGAGTTAACCTCTTTTTCGTTTGGCCTAACATACCAGCTAATCACATTCTCTCCAGGATCACTGACTTAATGGATCCCCCTTACAAAACCACTTGTAGAAACAAATGTGAAACATCTGAGATGGAGCTGAGAGGTAAGGGCAGAGGGAACGTGTGAGGTTCAGCACTACGCTCTCGTACTGGAAAAGATGTGTGGAAAATGACAACTTCAACCAGTGTCCTTGTGGCTCTCTGGAGTCTGTAAACCATCAGAAGGGAAGGTGGGGGGTTCTTCCTCTCCACAGCAGGGAATCCCCCCCCCCTTCCCCCCAGCAAGACGAAAAGGCTCGACTCTGCAGGCGAAAGCTAACTGTTACCAGCTTTGATCCTCTGTCTCGCAAAGAAACGGCCAAAAAAAACAACAAGACAGTGGCCCCGTAGCGGCAGAGCGAGCAGCACCCGGGGCCTTTTGATCAGGCCAGAGGGAGGCCCCAAAGAAGGGCTTTTATCTCTGCTCACCATTGCAGGTGTCTGCTCTCACCCCTCAAACGGGGGGTTGCTGTTCTTTCCACTCACTGTGTATGGTACAACTGAGTGTGAGCGACACAGGAGTGAACGTCACAATTACGCCGTGTAAACATAAACATGCAAAGTTTGTAAGACACTGCTACCAACGTTGGGGTGTTAAAAGACAACAGCTGGAAACCACCTGGAAACATGGATATAAAATATATAATTAAAAAAAGACTTGGGAGGAAACTGTTTGCGTGTTACCTTCATGTAGGTGGACCGGCGCCTAAAGTACTGCGGCTCAGGCGTCCTCCTGGATGTTCTGCTGCTTCCTCCTTCCTCTTGAGCCTCCGCAGATCTCATCACCACAAAGTTCACACGCATCTCACTGGCCTGTTGGCACAAAGAATAAAAGCAAATGATTTTACACAAACAAATTTCATACAAAGCTCCTATTATGAATTCCTCTGCCAGGTGGTGTTTACATTGAGGGTTTTGCATGTCTGGTCCACTAACTATCACCTAGGATACATTTTCCATGCTGTGATTGATGGCCCTCCTGAGTGCCTTTGGTCTGTAGAAATTTTAAGATGTATTATGACTTGTAAAGACTTGCTGGGGACAGAGTCCATAATAAACATACTAACAGATGCTTCTTTCATGTCTGTACAAGTTGTAAACAACCTGTGTCCCAAAATGTTGTCAATCAGTTCAATGTTATTTCTTTATATAGCACCAAATCACAACAACATTTGCCTCAAGGCACTTTACATTGTAAGTTAAGGGCTGCACAATAATAATGTTGATGTCACTTTTTGAATAACTTTTGTGATGTGCAAGTCCTTTTTATTCTTTGTGTTTTTACTTACTTTAAACAGCATCTTAACTTTGTTTATTTAAGAAATAAGGGTGCAGTCTGTAATCTACCTGTATAATCTGGGCTGCACTTTCAGGTGTCCCATGCCTCAGGTCGTGTCCATTGATGGCCAAAACTTTGTCACTGTTCCTCAGTTTTCCATCCTTAGCTGCCAAACCACCAGCCAGCAGGTCCAAGATAAAAACCCCACTCTCATCTGATTTGCGGATGAGTTTAATGCCGAGCGGCTCTGTGCGCTGGCTCTTCACTAGCGTCACCTGCAGGACTGTACCAGGGTTGTTACTGGAGGTAGCGTTGCTATGGGGACTGTGAGAGCCCGGGGAGCCGGTGGAAGTGGGTTGGTTTTGGTCTGAGCGTTGATCCCTTAATTTGAAACCTTTCTCCTGCATGACGGTGAGCCTGAGGAGGGAGGGCAGCTGCAGCACTGCGATGGCCCGAGTGTGGGGAACTGAAGCCAAGCTGATGTCATTCACCTGGAACACGACACCACAAAGAGGAGAAACAACACCGTCACTGATAAAGCAGCTGAGCGCAAACATTACCTGCCTTCACTGTGTACAGTTATTTGTCAAGCATAAAAGAGATCAACCTTTCTTGACAGTGGTGTAATTTGATGTGCTTGGAAATAAAGCTTTGTCATATCTGGCTTTAATGCTATTTAGCATGGTTGCCACAGCAAGATGAACATGCAGATTTTGGGTTGTTCTTGCTGTTAGGCAATAGTACTAACCACCGTGTCGCCCCGCAATACAACGCCCTGCATTAATACGATTTCTGTTTTCCAGAAAAGAGCTGACGCGACCCAATTCAATGATTCTGTACAGTTTTCTTTTCACAGGCGGTCCATTTGTGCTCATTGTGTTTCAGCTTCTTTAACACAATTTGGTTATTTTCATAAGTTTCTTTTGGCTGGACAGAAACACCAACTGGCATGGATGCAAAAATAATTGCTATTAAGCAGTACAATACATTTTAGGTTGGATTTTGAACTGTCAGTGAACAGCCTGTACTCATCTGCGTCGTACACACAACCCAACAAACCCTCAACATGAACGCAATAAAGAAAGTCATCATCCATTTCAATGAAGGAAGATGATTCTTCTCATCACGTCCTGCAGATGGAGTAAACTGGCGGCTGATCACTATATACTATTGTGAGGTAAATGAATTGAAAAGAGAGGGGGAGCCATGCAGGATGCCATATATAGACAGAGAAGCAGAAGGGCAATGGCATAAAATTCAAATAAATCATCTCCAGTAGAAAGAATTTTTTTTTCCTGTAGTCAGGAAGTTTTTCTCACTCAGTCTAGACCCAAGCCACTCAGTTGTTTCTTTTGGAAGATCCAAATCTCATATTAAGTCATTTAACTCTGAGTAAATAACTGCGAGTAATCTTCAAAGTCCTCATCACTAGAATGTTGTGCATCTGGAGACAAAACACCATCACGCGCTCGTCTCTCATCAGCTGAAAAAAATGAGCGGTGGCATTTCATCTAAATGTGGTGCAGGTCTCATGGCTGATGGCAGGTTAGGGGAACTGATAAATGATGCAGTTTTTGAACTGTATCCAGAAATATTGACTAAACAGAAGCCACAAAGCCATTCTGTGGCTTCCTCCATGCCACTGAAAACATTAAAACCAGACTTATTTTGCCCTTGGTTGTCTAATTTCATACCAAAATAAGCAGAGCATGTTTTTTCCACAAAACCTGTTATGTTTTGTTGCTATTTGGCTGAAGTGAAGCATCCACAGATAGGAAAAACATCTGGATCATGTTTATAATTGCCATTTGTAAAAAAATAAATAAAAAAAAATTAAAAAAATCAGTGTTACATTTAATAATCATTATCTGCTCCACAGTTTAGCTTTTTTCTTCTTTCTTTTTTCACTTGCAGCAGGAATCCTCCCCTCCGTTTACATTGTTGTCATTAGGTTTGTTTAAACACAATCATGCATGCCACTTGAAAAGGGAGTGACTGGAGTCAGGTGGGGACGCCTAAGGGAGGCTCAGGCCTCTCATACTGTCACTACAAACTGTGGATTATTGCTGTAGTTTAAAGTTTATCAGCCCTCAGGGCCCCCCCCCCCACTGGCCTGGGCCCCCAAGCAAGGTGCTGCTTGCCACCAGGCAAGGCAGGCAACTGCTTGTCTGTCTGGAAATTCGAGCTTCCTCCCACAGTCCAAAAACCATGCATGTTAGATTAACTGGGTATTCTAATTAGGTGGGAGGTATAAACGTGAGTGTGAATGGTTGTCTGTTTCTCAGCGTTAGCCCTGAACTGGAGACGCTGAAGGAGAAGGATGGACATTACACTTTAGTTTTGTTGTCCTCTTAATAAAATAATCACGATTATCACAGCTACGTAAACATTAATTCCAAGTCTCTTGTGTTTGAAGTCTGCCTCACAAATCTAAGAACAGGCCTCAGCAAAAATCAATCATCTTTTTAGGTTCACAAACAAAGGAAGCAATTGTTTCGCGTCCTGAAAGCGAGCTGTTCTCCGGTACGGTTTTTGTTTTCATTTCCAGGTCTGGGATTGCTTAGCTTTAGAGGAAAAGTTAAAATGTATTTCACAGGAAATTTATTTCAGAGCAATGTGAGGGTAGAAATCGGATGTGGAATATTCTTGTTAGTGATATTCTGCACTCCCATTATTCTCTGCGGAAACCAAACGCAGTTCCTCCCTAATGTTTGAAGACTATTAAAGTGAAAGGCAGTGGGTTAGTCAGTTACACCAACAAAGTAAAGTTGCTCAAGCTAACATGACGCACTTGTGCCAGGTAATATTAACCACGCCTTGTTGCCATGGAGACAAAACTTGTTTATCTTGTATGTCTACTTTCCCACCCCCTCTAACGAGCAGTGTGTTTACAATACCATGAGAAGTAGTCATAAGGTGTTGTGTGCGAAACAATTTTGACCTCAACTGTCACGCTATGCCACGACACGAGATTTCTAAATCCCAACACTGAATAACAGCTGAATACGACTTAATCCCAGCTCTTCCCTCGTTTTTGTTTTCTCTCACCTCTAAAATATGGTCTCCTGGTGCCAGCCTGCCATCCCTAGCTGCTATTGAGTCCCGCACAATTTCTTGTATGACTATATTTCCCAGCGGTGTGTCTTTCCCCCCCACGATCCGAAGGCCCAGCTCCTCTCCGGGTTCATCTCTGATCAGCTCCACGACAGTGGCCTCGGCCACCAAACTGGACCGCAGGGAGTTGTTGTCTGTAGGAGAGGGAAAAAGAAAAGCAACAGTAATAAACATGGCTGTATGTCCTGTTTACTCCCAGTTCTCTCCTCTTTTTCACTGGAATGAACCTTGTAAAATACCCAATGCAGGAACACCAGCAGAAAGAAGGAAACAAACAAATCTAATCATACAAGTTTGAGCTGTTTGGAGTCCAGCTTGACTCTGATTAATTAAGTTTTTGTTTTTTTATCTTTGTAAACGGTTCTTATCTTCCAAATATGGTAACTCGCCCACAAGTTAAATTCTAACCCTACTTTACTGAGGTGTCACACTTCCATAGATCCAAAAACACAACAGAAAAGGCAAAGCTGGTTCAATTCAGTGGTGTAAAAATACAGCTATTCACACCAGCACTTTAAATTGTTTTTATTCCCTGCAGGATGTTTCAACACGGCATGCAAGTAAATTTTTAGCATAAACAAAACCTGCTCAAATCCCAGGCTTGGATCTAGAGCAGGGCGATATGACCAAAAACATTTATCACGATATACATTTGAAAATTTGCGATAACGATATAACTGACGATATAATTGACACTAGACAAAATACTTTACAACTCCACAACTTTATTAGTGCAAAAAAAACCAAAACATCAATGTATTTTCACTTAAACAAGCAGCTGTTTTTTATGTGCATTAAAGTTATATAAAAATTTAACAGTGCAAATGCAAATTCCTTGCTGACAGTTTAACCAAAAGGCATTTCCAGTGGAAATTGGCCGACATATCCTCAGCATAACCATGTATAATATCCACAAAACTTAAAAAGAGGTTATACACACACAATACGGTAATATTATGTTGAAGCACAGTACGTATCACTCCGCGAGGCTCCTGCCTACGATAGCCGTAATGCTCCGACAACCCATCAAGCGGTGCGGGTTTCTAGCTTAGCAAAGTCGTACTAAAACATTTGACCGATTTTCCAGTGCCGTGTACATAAAATCGTTTCGAGGTCAGTAAACACAACCAGAAAAATCAAAGGATTGATTTTAAGTGTGCCGTATTTTCCAAAAAACACGATAATAACAACGGCCCGCAAGCATGCTCTACCAAAAATAGTGCTTTGTTGTGTATCTGACGGACGAAAGCTAAACCAGTTCCACACCACCGAAGCTGCAGCATTTTTACAAACCAATTCTGGTTCATCCGTTTCATTTAACAATCCGCCTTCGCCCTTCTCATTCTCTGTCGCCGCCATGCTTTTTCCACCATGTGCGTATGAAAACAAAGGCACTGGGCATGCGCGTTTTACCCATAATCTATCGCGATATTTCATTTTCTTATCGTTGCCCAACATTATACCGGTATTACCGTGAACGGTATGATACGGCCCAGCCCTACTTGGATCATCAAATGGGACACTGCCATTAGGACAGAGGATGAGGGGAGGAAAAGAAGCTATAAAGGAGCATGAATTGTGCTGACCATTTAATAACATTTTCATTGTCATCGTGATATAAACCTACTAAACAAGTTTCCTAAGGCTGTCTGAAAGGCAGTGAATAGGAAAAGTAATTCATATTAAAACACATGAATACCTTCACACTCAACATGCAAATATTTGACAATGTTCAATAAAAACTTTTTCTTAAAAAATAATAAATTCTTTATTCAGTGAACATAAGGTATTTAGCGCTTGGTAGCAGTGCCAGCAGCGTGCCTTTTAAAACCACAGAAATTGGAAGCTTAGTGCATATTTATTTATGTATAAATGTATACAAACATTTTCATTGACTGAAACTACAGAAGAAAATAGTAGACGCAATCTAAACAGTGACGAGTGACTCCAGAAACTATTCGGAAGCAAAAACAGGCTACACCCTTCAACACATTAATGGTCTGTGACTATGTGAGGGTCTGTTCGAGTCTTTGTAAAGGTCAGTTGTCCCACAAAACACTACAGCGCAATGCATCAACGACACATGCATTCTTCAGGTGAATACGGGGCATAACGGCTACTCGTCCATGGTGTCTGTAGCTTTCCACATTCTCTTACTTATTCACTTTCTATTTCACCTCGCATAAAGTTAGCTCAGATACACTGATAGCTTGTTTACACATTTCAAGATGCCTCTTACCCCATCACCTCTTTTCTAGCGATGTCACAAGCTCTCAGTAAACGCCCTATTAAGCACAACTAAGTTACAGGGGATTTATACTTAAATCTACCCTGGACCTGACGTGCACCTCCATGTCAGTAGATTGTGATTGCCCTGCTCAGTACTCCAGATACCTCCTGTGTATGTCTGGCAACTTTGGTGAGAATGATATTAATCATTGCTTCAGTTTCTGAATTTGCAGATGTGTGCAAATTCTCAGAGGGAGAATGCTGCAACTATCAGAATGGTTGAAGGCAGTGGAAAAACATTATATGTCCATATATGGTACATTATATGGACCATATAATGTACCACAAGTATTAATGTTGGTGTTGGCCAGTTGTTTAGGTTAAACATTACATATAAAGGATCAATGTTGTAATCAACTGTTAGTTGACTTATACTTTAAAACAACTCTACAGAAATAGAATCCAAACTTTAAATGATCTTCCTGTTGCTGCAAAATTCACAGAAAACCCAAAGCATGAAGAGCAGGCTGTAGGAGCATTTTTTGTAATGTTTGTGTTCAGATAAGCTGAGCATATCTTGTGCTCATCTTTTTTCCTGAATGCAGAGACAGATATGATCGTCTCCTTTAACTCCCAGCAAGACATTTTGGTGAGAAAAACACCGTCTTCACCAACATTTTAGAAATGTCTATTTTCCCATAGATACTTACTATGACATAAACCAGTAAATCTGTGTCATTTGTGTTTCCGGGATGCGCTGAAGAGTATCGTGAAAAGGAAACAGAGTGACGCAGAGTGGACCTCAGTTTGTGATTATAACAGTGAGATAGCGCAAACTCTGCTGCACTGCACAGCCTCGCTCTTCCGTGGAAATGGCCTGTGCATACACACAGACCATACAAGTACTTACATGCTTACTCCTCAGCAATACTACCAATGTATTTGCTCCCATTCAGTTAGAAAGCTATGAATTTTACTAGCGGCAAAGAAGGTGAAACCTGGATTATTCAACATGATGAAGTTTTTATGCTGGGGGGGGCAGCATTACTAAACATATCTAACATCATTCTAGATTTATGAGTCTGCTGAGATTTTAACAAAGATTTTTCAAAAATCAAATGACAGATTATAGTTGCACATATATAAACTTCACTGTGGACACCTGGTACCAGTTGCTTGGCAACTGTGTTTTACTGAACTTTGGTCGGTGATGCCGGCTTGCAAGTTGCTTTCAGGGTTTTTCCCACCCATGATGCAACTGTCTGGTTAAACTGTGTGTGAGCTGGTACATGTTCCTACAGCCAGGCTGATGATTCACCTGAGACAGACAGAATCAAACCCTTAAAGGCTAAAAGCAGCAAATCGCGTGTGTGCCCTGACAATCACCCTACCAACTGGAAATATTCCTGTTAAGCCTAGAAGCTTCTATAAAGATTATTTGGTACTGTTCTAACGCACACCCTGAGAAATTGCGGGTTTTAAAATATTATAAAATAACTCCATACCTTCCTCACCTTCCTCATAGGCAGGATTAATGAGCCCAGGCTCGGGCTGATCCCGGGTTGAATTTCGAGACAGTGTTGCTGAGTGTTTCGCATCTCCAGACCCTTCTCCGTCACCCTTACGTCCCTTTAATTCATTCCATGAGGGCCTCTTCCTCTTCTCTGCTTCCTCTCTGAGTCTTCTAAAAACAGGACATCTGAGGATTGACAGAAGCATGAAGAACATTAAAGTGGGTGAATTAGTGATGTTAAAAGGAGTTTAAAGAGGATCTTTTATTACAATTTGGAGCTACAGCTTTATATTCTTTTACTAGAGTATCTTTCCAAACAATTCTCATTTCCCTTATGCTGTGCAGCCCATCACTCCACCCACTGTCTGAAACAAGCTGCTTTTACTTCCATCCCTTCCCTTTAAAAAACAACTTTCCTCTAATTAGCTGCTCATCAGAAACAAAGTTTGAAGAGCAGTTAGGTGATGAAGCTGTGTTCAAGACCAGTGCTATTGAGATGACAACACCAAGGAAATCCCCTCCCATTGACATCATACAGATCTGACAGAAAAGAAAAAAAAACCGAGCATTACAGCTGTCGGAGTTTTTGGCTCAAAGGAATTAATTCTACATATGATTACATCATTTGAACTTTGGCCACATTTAATAGGAGATCCCACCTTTGTAGCTGTATTCATATATAAGTGAAGATAATGAAAAATATTATAGGTACATGCACAGGAACGGCTGAAAATGAACTCAGGGAACAAAATTCAATGTTAACTGTGTTTTGTGAGAGCAAAGAGACCAGAGGAGAAGCACTATGCAGATTTCTCTGCATTGCAGAGTGTCTGTTGAGACAGGCTGAATCTGATTAAGCCTGTGCTGGAACCGGTGCCTGGTCTTCATGCCTGAACTTTGCCTCCTCACTGTTTACACAGAGAAGCTGCAGCAAGCTAATTTTCCTCCCACAACTGACTGCGTCATAGCGGCCACTGGACGATAAGCACCACACTCTCCATGTGAAAACAAGAGGAGTGACCTGTGCCTCGTATTGAACACAATAACTACACAGCTGTGTGTTCACAGACGAACTATGCTACCAGCAATAGCTGGTAGAGTTTCAAAGAGGACACAGCTACGGTGGCCCTGAAAGGTCAAACGGACTGCGAGTTAAGAAAACACCAACAAACGGAAAAGCATACAAAACATGACTAAAATAGAAAAAAGAACGGATATAGAAAAAGAAAAACACATGACAAGAAGTAGAAAAAGGTTTGCACTTTTGGTGTTTGAGGATTCATCTGTGTTGTGAGAGAGAAAAAGATGCAGGTGATATGCAGTTTAAACACATCATTCATATAATACTGTAGATACGTGTTTGTTATTAGCCTGTTAGCTTGTCACTTTTTATTTTTAAATGGCTTTTGCTGCATCTTTTCTATTTCTGTTGTATTTTATTCAACTTTCATTGTGTTTTGTGTGTTTTCTTAAGCTTGAGCACATTTGACCTCTCAAGGCCACCGTACAAAAACACAGCTATAGACGTTATGTTTTTCTTTTCTTTTTTTCCCCCGGCAAAGTAATCAGAATTTTCTCACAAAACCCTGCAGATCTTGTGTTTATCTAAGTTTTTCTTCTTGTTGTCGTTTCGACGAGAATGGTAAGCTACAATACTCGTGCCTGTAAGCCAAATATGAAGCTATAAATAACAGTTAGCTTAATCTACAAACTGGAAAAAGGGAACAAATTTAGGTGGCTCTTTCCAAAGCTTAAAAAAAAGAAAAGAAAGAAACTGCCTTCCTGCACTTAGTCATCTTACTAATTAACAAGCCTGCAATAAATCTTTAATCTGTCACATGAATCCCCCTGTAAATCTGTGATATGGCCACGTTACACATCAACTGTCAGATTAACAAACAGTTTCCGCAGTTCTGCAAGGTGGACAGGCTAGATGTCTTCAAGCTAGGCTAAACTAAACGAAAGCCAGCTGTAGCTTCAGATTGAGTAAACAGCCATTCAACACTCGTCTTAACTCTTACCTAAAAAGCAAGAAAGCAAACGTTTCTGAAAAAGTGCAACAGTTCTTGTGACAACCACATGGCCGATGAGTTAGGTCGCTGGTAGTTTACACAAGAAGGCATCAGAGATGAACATGAATATAACATAGGACACATTACATAAACACCATCATAAACGACAACCTTTGTCTGAAGCAGGCAGATAGTTCAAAATGAAGGAAAACTAGGTAAAACTATTGCACTGCGTATAATGTCGTCATAAGATATTCATAATAGATTTAGACTTTCATGTGTGTTAGAACTGTGAAGGTCAAACAGTTTCCACAGTCAGCATCCCACTGAGTCTTACCTGTTGTGCAGGTGAGGCTGCAATTCACAGCGCTGCATCGTCTGCTGGCACTCCGCACAGTGTGGGCACATAACGGTCAACTTGTCCAGCAGGTTCCTGACCAGCAGGCTGGAGGGACGGCACTGATGTAACTGCAGCCGCTGGCGGTCCACAGGGCAGAAGTCCTGCTCCTTCAAAAAGCTGCTCAAACAATGAAAGCAGTAAGTGTGGCCGCACGGTGTGTCCATTGGCTTCAGTAAAGGCTGCAGACAAATGTGGCAAACCAGTTCATCGTCCACCTCATCCTGGTACTCGTACAAGTGGGAGTCCTGGCTGTCGTGCTGCTGGCCGCACTCCTTACAGACGCGTGCCCACGACAGGCCCACAGTGCTGCTGCCGCTAACTTTGGTTTCTGTTGTAGCCATTATCTGAGAGAGCTCAGTCCAGTTTTCTGTGTCTGGAAAGGATCAGCGCACTCTTATCTCCTCACAAACTCTTTTAGTATATTTCATAAGTCTACGTTTGCATTCCCACAGCCAAATCCACTCCAGCAGCGAAGCAGTTTATCCAGAGTCGAAAATGTTATCTCCACATCTTCATGTTGATTCTCTGTTGAGAGAGAAACACAGTTAAGTGTACAGCAGACCATTCCTACTTAAACTGGGCAGCTACACAGGAAATGACAAATCCACAAAGCTGCAGCAATATGGCAGCAAGCTACAGCTGCTTCCTCTCAGCAAGTTTCCTGAGGGACAAAAGGAATTCTCATCTCAGCTAAAAGTCACAGTGCTTCTCACTGAAAGCGCTGAACTCTGTGAAATGAGCCAGAAGAAAACAGACTAAAGTCAACCTTCTGTTAATGGGAAGGAACAAAGGCAAAGCACGCACGGGAGTAAGAATTCTGAATGAACTGGGCAGAAACGCAATCCCCTTCACTAATGACCCCTTGCACCCAAACGGCAGTGGTCTCTATCCCTTTGTGCAGGTCGTAATCTCCTTTTAATTCCCTCTCATAAGAAGAGCACTGATTAGAGAGAAACTGGAGAAACTTTTAGACAACCTCTCCAAATAAGAACAAATGAAGAAACATCACAAATTACACCAAATGTACTGAGGTGGATATTGTGAGGACACATCATCCATCAAAACAGTTTGTTTGCGGATGGAAATAATCAGTGATTATTTATTAACTGCTTTATTAACTTGATTAGCAAAATAGCTTGATGTACTTTCAGAATACTTTGGACTGTCAGAAAGGCTAAGAAATCCACAAAGACCATCATAAGACACATGGCTTTATCTTACTGATGCAAATCAACTAAAGACAAATGTTCTGTTGCACATAAGAACATGACAAAATGAGCCACCACAATAAAGTCCCTATGTTCAGGTCCCCTGTCTTTGTGATCGCAGCGCTGATTTCAGACACAAAAAGACTGCTTTATCTTCGGTGTTATTGAAGCGACTCACCCGAGATGATATCTTTGCTGTCAAGCGCCCAGTAGCCACTGCACGCAAAGGAGAGACTCTAGCAGTTGCCTGAAGCCTGAATGAAACCAGAACCCTGCCTCCTCACCAGCAGACCGTCAGAATAATGACTGTGTGTGTGAAAGAGAGAGAGAGAGAGAGACTACGTGTGTGTATGTGCATCAGTGTGGATGTGTATGAGCTCCAATTGCACCGGTGTGAGGAATGCAGAGGGGAATTGAATATAACTAGGCACCATGAGAGGAAAGGAGAAATGGTTGTTCTGCCTCCATCATCAGTGCCTCGGTGTGTGTATGTGAGTACGTGCGTAGGTTTGGGGGTTGGTGGCTCAGACTGCTGATGTTGCACTACCACAGGTAAAGTACTCTCAGTAGCTGAATGAATGACTGCAAACACAAAAGCCTGGTTATAAATATGTGCAAACATCTCTCCATATACATGCACACAGGCCTTCTCCCTACTCTTTATTCACTTTGTACAGCTGATACCCATTCCTGTTACGAATCGGGGTCAAGGATACTGTAGCACAGAGACACACACAGTAAAAACCAGGCTACGCTCCATTTACCTTGAAAACACATCACTCGGTGGATGACGGTAAAGTAAAATCCACCATCTGAATTAATGAAGAGGTAACAATTCAGCTAGGCTTTACATTAAAGGTGCATTTGATTTGTGCTACAGTGACATGCACTAGCTAGTCTTAGAGAGCTTCCGAAAGGTTTTGTATTCCAACACGCCCTCATTAAACATGGCTTCATAGGAGGATAAATAGCATCCTGAAAAATGATGGTAATCTCAGAATCGCTGGCTGTAACGCTATTAGCCTTTTAACCATGTTCCTTTAAAAAAAAAAAAAAACATGACCTCGATCAAAGTACTCATCTTTCTTGGGAATTCCCACGTGAAATGGAGAGTTTTCAAAAAGTTACAGCATAATGTGGTCAAGTAACAACCTCCAGGGCTGAAAAATGAAGCCAAAGTAAGAAAGCGCTACAAACTACAGGCACTGCTTTTGTTTCAAAGCGTGTTAATCTCTTTAAAATGTCCAATGTCAAAGCAGAAAAAAACCACTTTAAAACTATGCAGAAAAAAAGGTTTTTTGTCTCTATAGGTCATTCTACGCTTCATAACAGGTAAAAATGAATATTTCATAGCTGATCCATTTAAATTGTGTTATTAAGTTTGTATTAAGTATTAGAGGTGTGGAAATGATAAAGTGTCTACTTTAAAAGAAAATTAAAGCCCACGCTTATGAAACCAGCGGTTTTGAAATAGATATGGTGAAATATGTTAAGAGGCAACCAAAGAGGAAAGGCTACACCAGGGAACACCTTATCCAAATCAAATGCCTTGCAGTCATGTGACAGCGTAAGCTTTTGAGGGAAGTGTCTGTGGCCCTACAGAGTACTTTGGTCTCTTTTAGAGGATTACCTGAGGTGGCGTTTCTTCAAAGCCGGGCCCAATCCCATGCCTTGATAGCTGATATGAGTGAATCACATGTGCTGCCACACCCTCGGTGAACACAGGTGAGGCCATGTTAGACAGTAATTTCTCAGGTCCATGAGACAGGAGGTGTGCCATGTCTGCCTCTACCTTCCATTAATGTCTGGCATTAAATGACAATACCGCACTTAGAATGGAAAATTAATGGAATTAGTTACCCAGACATGAATAACTCTTAATCATCAGGCAAGCATTTCTCAGAGATTAAACCACATTTTTGCTTATGACTTGAATATGTTCTGAAGCCTGTAATTCCTTAAGAAAATTACACTGCCTTGTTTTTCCTCAGTCCAGATGATGAATCGTTCCAGTGGTCAAGGTAACGTGAGATAAGCAGGATGCCAGGAGACTAGGGAGAAATGTCTTATCATCCATGGTGGAAGTCTGACTGATTACTCTGTGTGTATGTTTTACTCCCTGTTTGTAACTCTTAGCTTTCAGTAACTTTATTATCTATAATAAAGATTACTTTTTGATTGCAAGGACTATTTTTTCTCTTGAGCGTCTTGAACTGAAATTGAATCTAATCTTTATAATCAAAGTTCAACGCCACGTGTTTTGAGCAGTCTCTGAGAAATCTTATGTAACTGCTATAGCAACAGGATGCAAAGTCCTCTGTTTTAAATACAATCACCAGTATTTGCATTGCATATCTACTGTGTGTGGACAAAATCAATAATCATTTCCAACAACACAATAAAACCATAATTTGCCAAAAATGCCTTCCCCCAATTTAGCTTCTCTTTGGCTCAAATATACATACAAGTAAAGCTTCTTAAAGCAGACTCGTGCACAGTGTGGTGTGGAGCCAGTCTCATAACCACAAATCATGCACAGAGGTCAAGCTTGTTTGCACAAGGCATACAAGCCTCCCAGTGTACAGCAGCCAAGCAAACACCACATATGTATATAATTTCATTATGTTATTACAGAGAGAAAACTGGGGCTGTAATTCATGAACAAAATCCCCACGAAAAAATCCTCAGCAGAGGATTAGTTTGTCAACAGTTTCTTTCTTTTTTTAAATTTCTAACAGTTCAGCATTAAAAAAAAATTGCATCCTCTGCTCTGGATTCATTTACAGCAGGAGTGACACAAATATAAGATTCCTGTGTATTTGATTCAAGACGTATAGTTATTTAACTGAAACAGGTTAACTTAATCCAACTGTGAACAAAAGAACAAAAGCAGTTTCAAGCCATTACAATAACAACACCACTACACACAATTACACTATAACTGTACAAATTTAATACCAATAGCACAAACAAAAAAAACAGGCCCACTGAGGCATTTTGTCCATTTGTAAACTAAAAATAATGAGTTTACTCCAGAGGCAACCTAGCAAGAAAAGATAAATCAACGCATATCAACTCTAGCAAACCTCCATCGAGATCTGGCAAACACACAGTCAGTGTTAAATACCAGAGCTGTGTGGTAATCAACCAACACCTGCGGCAAGGTCTTTAACCCTTAGAGAGTGTTGCAACCAATACACAAAAGACCCACGCACACATAGTGAAGTTTTTATGTTTGTGCCACTTTTGCAGCTTGTAAGTGGTGAAAGAGGTTCTTAAGCATAATGGCTTCTTTAGAGTACATTTATTCTAATATGTGGTGATAATATAAGTCATATACTGTATTAGTTTACTGGGTAAGTAGACATGTTTTGATCACATGCCACAAAAAACAAGTAGTCTTCACTGCACTGATGTGGAACATCTGGAGTTCTTTGTGGTTTTAGCTTAGGGACGACTGATCCTATTGAGGGCTAAAGGCCACCGTTGGGGAGTGTCTTTGGTTTACATCAAACAGAGTTAAGGTCGATTGTATTTTTCAAAACATCAGGATGAATCAAGGTTTCTCAGCAGAACATCACATTTAAGTAAATGCTAACTAACAGACCCGGTCAGTGGATTTAATACTGTGGCTCATCTTTATTATTTCCTCTCTGAAATTTACATTTCATAGAAATAATAAGGAAAGCAGGCTAAAAGCTTCAAACGCCTTCAGATTGAATAAATAACCATTTTCTCTGCATAGTTAAAAATTTCGCACATGGAAAAAACACAGATACTCGGTGACAGCAACAGGGGCATCTGAGATCATTTTCCACTCTGCCTGCCTGGATGTGCGTGCTGTCACTGCCACCATAAATAACTCACTGTCCCTCCATTGACAACCGACGGCTGTTGCTGAGCTCCTAATCACAACACCACCTTGACAGATCCAAATGACAGAGGGGGCAATAAAAGCAGCTCTTCATAGGTATCGGCCAGGATACTGGTTAATGAGGCAGGTAAAGTGAGAGCATGAAGACATTGCTTCACCTTCAGCTACACCGTGTGTGCCCCGCGGAGAAAGCGCTAACTGCTACACACCTTGAGCGACTTACTTTTCCGTGAAAGCGCGAATTTTGCGCTCTAAGACTCGTTTACGCGAACAGAGTGCTCACATGAAGCGTAAAAGAAAGAACACAACGGCTACTAATGATATTTGTACACAGAAACGAAGAGAATTTGCCAAAGTCGAAGCCGAAACTCGTCTTACCTGTGTGAAGGTTGTTTTCCGGAAGCAGAAGCAAACGTGTCGCAAGCTAGAACAGCGAGGTCTTTGTGAAGTCGGACAGCAGCGAAATGAAAACGGCACAAAGTCTGGCCAGTGTCTCCCCCGAGCTGGTTTTCATTAACTACTTATATCTTTTCTTTCTTTCTTTTTACCACATAGCAGCCGTTGACCTGTCCCAGGTGCAGCTGAACCTGCAGGCGAAGACTGGGCGTCTTTCCCAGTTTCGAGCAAACACACTGAACCAAAAAGAGGTTGAGCACCGGAGGGAAGTCCATGCAGGTGTACACAGTACCGTCCCCTTTTCCAAGGCAGTAGGTTTTACATAACAGCCCGCTCTTTCCAGGCAGACAAAACACTCTTTCAAAGCAGTAACTCACCCCAAAGCATTATATTTTGCTTTGATATCTAACTCTATATATCCATCTATGACAAAATGGAAAAAACACTCCCATTATTTTAAAAAGAGACGCATATTCATGCCTTTTTTTAATATTTTATTTTCATTTTTTTAATGATACACAAAGTATGCAAGTAATTAATTTTTTCACTTTTTCAAAGTGCCTTCATCTAAGTTATTGTGAGTTTTGTACAGTGCAACATTCAGTTTTAGATGTGTGAGGTCACGGATGCTAAAACAAAAACAAAAAACACCAACAGCCAGCCTGTTTACGTATAAACTGGTGTGCTGGTAATAAAAACCCACTGCCTGGTTTCTGAATATTCTCTGATGATAAAGAAAATAAAGGCTATATGGTGAGATGGCATGTAGCAGAAATGGATATTCATTTAGAAATATGCAATTCTGTACATATGGAAAGTGTGTTTAGTGTATATTATATCCATTTGTAAATGGCAGCAATAACTCTTGTGCAGTTTTTTGGCCTTTTTTTTATTTCTAATATATCTCTAGTTTACTCTTTCTTGCTGGCCCCTGTGCTGGTATAACATGTGAATTTCCCCAGTGTGGGATTAATAAAGTTTATTTCTATTATGAAACCAGGTTTGCAGGGGTTTGACAAAACCTGTTTTGCTCTTTTCCAGGTCCATATTTTTTATTCTTGGACCCCAGTAGAACCCCTTTGTTCATCCTGTGACTAAAAACACGATTTTAGCTCCTTTCCCTTTGGATCTTCACTGGATCCGGTGCAGTTTGCTTACCAGCCTGGCGTCTGGGGGAGGACGCCATCATCTACCTCCTGCACCGAGCTCTGACTCACCTGGAGAAGCCTGGAAGCACTGTGAGGATCATGTTCTTTGATTTCTCCAGTGCTTTCAACACCATCCAGCCACGACTTCTGAGGGACAAGTTGGAGCTACCAGGAGTGGACCACCACATGTCCCAGTGGATACTGGACTACCTCACAGAATGCCCACAGTGTGAGGACACAGGGCTGTGTCTCTGATATGCTGGTCTGCAGTACGGGGGCCCCACAGGGAACTGGCACCGTTCCTCTTCACCCTCTACACTGCAGACTCCAACTCCCCACGCTGCCACCTATAGACGTTCTCTGACGACTCTGCCATAGTCGGTCTAATCACAGGTGAGGACGACTCAAAGTACAGACAGTGGACTCTGGACTTTGTGGACTGGTGCTAGCAGAACTACCTGCTGATCAACGCCGGAAAAACCAAGGAGTTGGTGGTGGCCAGTGACAGACTGCTGTATCCTAGATGCATGAAGGAGCGTTTCTGCAGGTCCTTCCTCCCTGCAGCTGTCAGACTGTACAATCAAAACTGCTCCCAACAAACATGAATGTTTACATCAGCGCTGTAATTTGCACTAATCAACCGAACAACTACTAATATTATAACTTGAACATTATTTTTCTCATTTAATATATATATAGATAGATAGATAGATAGATAGATAGATAGATAGATAGATAGATAGATAGATAGATTGATTGTAGCAGTGTGTGTACCCCACAATTCAGTAGCTTGTAGAGCCACCTTTAGTATAACTTGAAGTTATTTCAGGCAGGTAGAGGTCTGGACTTTGGCTGGGACATTGCAAGAGCCTTTCTGTTTAACCCATTCAAGCACTTTAAGTTCTCAGTTAGAGTAGAAAAGTGCTATATAAGAACCAGTCCATTTACCAAATACTATTTTATCATTCTATTGTAGATTTGCTGCTTTGCTTGGAATTATTATCTTATTTCATGACACAGTTTTGGCCAAGCTTAAGTCCTCACATTTGACTTTAGAATACTTTGATATACAGAGGTGCAAAGGTCCTGTGGCTGCAAAACAAACTTAAATCATCAATCCTCCACCACCGAGCTTGACAGCTGGTATGATGTATTTGTTTTTTACCAAATGTGTCCACTTTGGTCTGATCTGTCCAGAAGACATTACTAGAAGCACTTAATTCAGTAGTTACTTTGTTTCCTATGGAAGCAGTAAATGTCTACTTACTCTACTGAATGAGCATTCAGCCAGAGGGGGAAGGAAGAACTCTATTTTAACAAAAACAGACCTCCACCAGGCTCAGGAAGGCGCAGCCATGGATAAGAGTTTAAACTGTGATACAGCAGATACATGGTACACAGCCTGCATTAACTGTGCGATGTGGTGTAAGGTAACTAAGAACGTTTGCTCATGTACGATCCTTTAATTGTATATTTCAAACTGTCACTGTCTAAATGTGCATTTCTACGATGTTCTGGATGGAGAAATGGGAAGTGTGATACTTGCTACTTGAATCCCAAACTAGTGAGCTTGCAGCTCACTTGCAGAGCTCTCTAAAGGGTTCCTGCTCTGTATTTGAAAAGGCCGAATATTTGAATCACTTTATAGCAGCGCAATAAAACATTTCCCTTTGGGTTTTTTTTTTTTGCATGTCTAGACTTCAAATTTGCATCAAAGTCAGCATGAAGATTTTAGACAAAATATACTTTATACATAATTACTAGGCTATAGTGCATATGATTATCCACAGTGGCCGTTGTGATTATGATAGCTGATGCATGTTATGTGTTTTTCTAATTAACTGACACATATACAAATGCCAGGAAGTTAAAAAAAAAAATTCACAGCACAGTAACTCAGAACTAGCGAATGCTGGCATTTCCCTTAATAAATTACTTTCCAAACACCTTTGCACAACTGTAGAAAAATACTAGCAGTTTTGGCACTGCACCAGTTAAAAGGGCTGTGACACATGGACAGTGTAAAGCACGATACCCCCTACAGAAAGGAAGGGAAGTCTCAGTGCCATAAAACCTCTCTGTGAAAGCCTGTTCACCCCAGGATTTATAGCTGTGTTAGGAAGCTTCAATTCAAAGTGACATTTGCTGATACAAGCTCACAGAATGAAGCTCTCCACGAGGCAATACAGATGTCACGTGGTCTGTATTTCATAAGAGAGCAGGGAAGTCGGGCCGCACATCTTTCATGATCTTTAGGGTTTCTTTGCTGACATTATTATTAAAATTAGAACATAAATAAATCAGTTGTAAAAGCACAATGGAGCACCTTTCATTTGATTTTGTGGAAAGATCTTTGCATAATTTAAAATGCTGTGATTGCTTACCCAACATTTTCACAACAACAGAAAAAAGAGCAAATATCTAACTAAAAGTCACTTTAAAGTAGTCCAAACAAATATTATGAGTGCTTGTATTTCATAACAGCACTTTTTGCTGTCAAATTTAAACAAATCATGCCAGAAACATTATTTACAGCAACCATATTGGTATGTGATACATGTGAAATGGGTCACAAAAACTGTGAGGGCCTCCATGTGTTGGTGAAATAGATGAGAAAGAGTGACACCATGTGTTTAGGTTAGGTACTATAACTCAATTTATTTTTTTGAAAAAAGTACTAAATGCAAATATATATAAACCTACTAATAAAGCTAAACACATATACACATATTGGTAACAGTTTATCTGTGGTTTTGATATTGATTGATTAAACATGAAACAGGATATCTATCAGAAAATCTCATCTCAGTATGCAGAGCCTTTGTACAGATCTGGTTTCTGTCATTGACAAAAGGCACATGTCTTTCCTTGTCTTTCTTTTTTTGAATTTTGGCCCATGATGAGAAGGTTGGAAGTAAGTTGCAAAGACAGATAAAAGACAAACAATGGCCAAACAATAAAACGTATCCCAAAGCCTCGCTCTCGCACACACAGAAAGGACCCACAGCTCTGTGTTTGACTTGTGGCGCCTACAAACAAGAAACAGGCTGTTTGTCTTCCCCGGGATCAGTAAACATCCTCAACACAAACAAGTTCTTCTGGAGTGAGAGAGGAGAAACTCACACCATCAGGGCAGCTGCACTCTCACTCCACCTCAGCCTTTGATGTCCTTCGAAGAGAGCTGATAATGAAGGCTCCTTACATCTTAATTCTTTTAATTGGAGTGTGGATGTAACAGGTTGCTGATACCAGATTCTTTGGCTTGATGAGGATAAATTTTGTCCAGTTTCTTTCATAAAGACTCACACCTCTCCTGATAGATCACAGTAAAAAAAAAAAAAAGACATACGGGGCATGCAAGCACAGCTCACAAATATTCAGTTTGTTTTCTTTGCTTTCGAAATGACACTTCTCCTAAACAGCTGGGTGCTGTAGTTGTGACCAAACACGACTTCAGCTGCAGTAAAAAGTGTATTAGACTAGTGTTCTTTTCAGGTCTTACACAATGGTTACAAGATTACATAAAATCCATTTTAAAAAAGCGCTGTAATGAGGTAAAAGGTCACTGTGATGTGTTTTTTTTTAATGATTTTTCGGTCCACTGGGGACCAAGGGCTCAGAGGCATCAATGACATAACAATGCATGTAAGACAACATCATTTAAAGCAACTTGATGAGAATGAAGAAAACTACTAGTTTCCTTCGTCTTTGTAGTGTAACGCTTCTCATTGGGCCTTACTTTGCAAATGAGCGAAGGGGCGTTTGTGTGTGTGGTCTTTTGTTTTTAGCTGTTGCTAAGGGGAAACCAAGGACACTGTAACACTGCAGCAGCTTGCCTACTCCTCCTCTGGCCACTCCAGGCAAAAGAAAGAAAATAAAAATAAAATAAACCTTCTGCAGCTCGCCCTGGGCAAGACAACGAGGCATTTGGTTCAGGCAGCAGCTCGCACTGTAGCCTCAGGTCCTGTCTGGCTTGCACATGATAGATTTTAATCAGTGACTTATGACCCAAACCAGACTACACTCACTGCATTCAAGCTTCAGTAATCTCACAGTCAGCTGTGGTTCATTTTGGACAACACTGCTAAAGATTTGCTGAGTCATAGTTAATTTTTCTTTTTCTTTTTTTACACTGTTAACTGTTCACCTATTTTTTTTATATTCTTATAAATGCACCATAGGGGGGCTTGGGGTCAAAACGCCATTTTCAGTATACTACTGTGTATATTGTTGTATTGACAAGTCCTTGAATCTTGAATTGAATGAATCTTGAATTTCTTGCAGTTATTTTCTTATAAAATTACATGTTATTTATAAAAAGATATAAGCCAAAGAAAAGTGTTTGTGCGCGAGTCTAGGGTTCTCCTGTGTATGTGTGCTTAAGACCAGGATGATCTTCAAGGGCCTGCTTGTTTGTACCTGCTGTGTCATTCTGCTCGTCCTCTCAGCATGACACCCTGTAGCCTTGGATCAGCCCCTTTGACATCAAAAGACTTCTGTGATTCTTATCAGATAATATTCTTGTCCCTCTTCCCTCCCTCTTGAGTCTAGTCTCCTCACACTGTTGACCTGGATCACGCACACTGTTCGTTATGGCCCCTTGGTCTTTCCTCCTCTTATCACCGTGATGGCCAGGCCATGATAAGGCAGGTCCAGGCTCAGGACGCAGGGAGGAGGGAACTGAGCACTCTTTTAAGCAGTTGCACAACTTCAAGGCAGTAAAGCACTAATCTTAGCTGTGTGCATGAGGTACTGTTGTTTACACACTCACAAAAGTGACATATTTTCTTAAATGTATTCTGACTTGTGCAATGCAGCTTAAACTTTAGGTATTATTTTAATGTCAAGTTTATATTAATGTGATTTAGGAGTACACCTGACCTAGTCATACTTATCTTCTTAGTTCAGCTACATCTGACATGTGACAACAGCACATCTGTCTCAGTGGCACATGCATTTATGAGTATACCGGCTAGGGCAGACAGACAGAGGAGACTGGTGTCCAAAGTCACGACCCTGCCCTGACCTGAATGAAGGAAATGGTCACACTGCTTGAGACAAAGCAGGTTAAAGGAGAGTCTGAGGGGCTGGCTGGTCAGGCTCTAACAATGGGTCCGTGCTCTAAGACTGTGGGCCACACAAAGGCCACAGAAACCCCCTTTTTCTACTCCCACATTGCAAAAGAGATGGCATTTCACACCGGCCTGTGAACAGCCATTCAATCAAACTACTGTTTAACCCGACCCCTGGCCTTAACAGAAATTAAGATGGGTCTGGCGGGATGTATTTAGGTAACTGGCCACACTGAACTCACTTCACCTAGCCAGCATCAAGTGAACCAACTGAACCACGGCTTTTTTTCAGTTAATATTACAAGACTTTGAATGTCAAAATCTGAAAATGCATTCTACGTTGTAATCACTGCTAAAAAAAAAAGTGGATATTCTTTAAAGCATGTAATCAATAGGTGTCTCAATAAATAACATGCCTAGTGATAGGGTGTAAGAAGCAGTAGCACCCTGGGGAATAAGAAACATGACCAGACCCTTCGTCTGGGTCAACTACCCTCAAGCTGGGGCTGAAAGAGGCAACCACATGACCCTCTCTCTTCTCAATGGACTGCTCCTCCCTTCTACCTGTACGTGGCTCGGATCAAGGTGTGGGGGCTGAATATCAAACAGACTGAGGCCTTTGATGTGGATAGAAACACAAACACTGATTTGAGCAGAGTCGTAACAGCTTATTTGTTCCCTTTAGTCATTCATTGAGCTGCTTGTTGAATGTGCATGTCTTCAAAGGACCGCTGCATGCACCAGTGGTACAGTAGCTGAGGAGGACCTGAGAGATGGCTGTCCTGGAGAGGTTGTGGGAAGGCCATCTGGCTTCCTGTTCCTTAGATTTGATATTGATTTATTGACTGTACATGGCAAAGATAAGGGGGGCAGCAGCTGCCAGAAGTTCTCCACCGCATCCTCACAAACAATGGACCTCCTGGTCATCTGCATCCTGACTAAATAGTTCATTCGTAGGTTTTTACAGGGAAAAACATGTGTTACAGAAGAAACAAGTGTAATATAAGGTTTGTCTTTTTAAAGTAACGAGAAATGTCAAAGGTCACTAACACAATTACACAAATTAACCCCTTTAAGGCCACAGATTTATCACTAATTTTACACTTTATAGTGTATATAAACACATTTACTGCTCTGCAGAGCTGACATAATGGCAGTTTTAACGTGCGTTGCGATAAATACTGATCCCAATAATGAAGTGCAAAATTGCATTCACTATTCCTAACAACCCCTAACAACCTTTCACAGTTTACACAATCACAGAAACCATTAATTCAAATTTAAGCTCCCATGAATAACACGTCTCCCATTCCTGTTAAGTGAGCCAGGAGCAGTTTGGCCTGATCCCTGTTGTTAGAGGTGTTAAAGCAGTGCCACAGTAAATTGTACTCAAGCCTCATCACCAGTGCAACACCCCCACCCCCCCTTTAAAGAAAGACACACTCACAGAGAGAGAGACTCTAGTGTCAGCCACCCAAGCCTGTTCCTCTTGCCCACCCCCGAGCCTTTCTTCCCTTTCCCTGCCCACACAAGCCTGTGATGTGACTGTCTGAGATAATGAGGTGAGAATTTTACTGCAGAGTTCTGTGAGCCTGGCACCAATCTGTGAGGAGGAGAGCCACCGGGCTCTGGTCTGCAGGCTCTCTGGTATGGAGCGCCCTCTGTTGATTGCTGTGAGCTCACAACCACTGCTCTCGCGGGTCTGCAATGCACTTCAAAGTGGGAGATCAAGGGTCGACTTGCGCATGACATCCAGAGAATGACAATGCCTCAGCCAGCCTGCACCTACTGCAAGATACCAGTCCCCCAAACACAAAGGGCAGCGCCCGCAATACTTTTCTTCATGGAGGAAGCACATATTCACGACAGTGATATACATACAGGAAGAAGGTAGTGCTCTATCTGCATTCTACACAAATACTGTTGGGCAGAGGCAGTGTGGGAAAGGACAGCAAAGGAGACATACTGGCAACAGATTCTTTGAGGCGCTCTGTTTGACTGCTGAAGCATTAATTGATAAGATACAGCAAGAGCCATCATCACACTGCTTATCTTTAGAGAAAGATACCTCATTATCTTGTGTATTTCAAGACAAACATGTATAACAGCGTGATCAAAGCGTTTTCAAAGTGGCCTCTTTCAGCTACTTTAATATTCTATAGTTGAAGCACAGATGTGAATAACAGTCACTCCAGCTTCTCTTTAATAAATAAAAGCGGAGCAGTTGCATGAATAGCAAATACGAACTTGCAGGTTTAGTTAGATCCTGCTCATAATCATTGCTGCAACTGCACCCTGATTGTTTCGTGCAGCAGTGAAAGCTGCTTTCCCGTTCACACACACGCACACACGCACACCCTTTTCCACCCCAGCAGGCAGCTAGAGGTGAGCCTCTTGTGATCAGGCTGTCGTTTCCTCCGGTTGGCTCTGTTATTCCAGAAAGCCTTTGTAAAGGAGCCAAGTGGCCCAGGCACAGACAGAAGGTGGGCTCCTCGCATGCATCTGAGGATGTCAGGCAGGGGAGGGAGGGAGGGAGGTGCTCCTGGCAGGCAGAGACAAGAAGAAAACAAACATGGAGCTGAAACAAGACAGCAGCATTAAATCCCTGCTGATTTATACAGTAAATCAGACCAGATTTACATTGTTGTTATAATAAAGAAAACACATCAAGGATTTACTTGATTGACACGTGTTAACAGATCCAAAAAAAAGGGTTGAGATTAAGTGTATGCTCACTTTAAACAAACCATGTGTTGCGCAATTCTGGTCAACACGTGTTTGGAGAAGAGTACAACTCAAAAGAGGATCCTGAAATTAAATGAATAAGAAAATTGGAAGTCTTTAACTGTCCGAAGTCTCTCAAATCAAGCATTCACTTTTAAAACTCAAAATCAACCTTAAGCTGAGTAGGAAACTCAAAAAACTGACAGAAAAGACAAGGGTTGGCGTTCTGCTGCTGACAAGTGTTTGTGCTTTACAACGTGTTTTATTGTGTGGTCTATGAGCAGGACTGCCATGTAGTAGCCATGTGACTTTTCAGAGCCATGTGACTTTAATTTTTTGTAAAAAAGCGACTATGAAAGGCTGTGGGTGTGGAGCCTGAAGCGGAGGAAGCTGTCCAAGCTACAGACAATATTGGAAAATCCTGCACACAAAGCATGACATGCTGGATAATTACAGGAGCAGGTTTATCAAAAGAACCGTTCCACCTCAGAAGATCACAGGAAATCATTCCATCAATCTTTACAACTCCTCCCTATGATTGTTATTGGGAATACAGACCTACCCCTGGATTATTTCCACTTCTCATTATCATGTATGTGATTGTTTAGGTTTGTTCAACTTTGGAGTATTTATTTTAACACGCAACAGTTCTTATTTTTCTACCTTTCATGTTTAAATTTAAAGTGAGAACATTATAACAAGGCAATTTCTCCCCCATGATTAATAAATTATTCGGATTCAAAGCATGAAAGCCTTAAAATAAAAGCCTACATGGCTAAGGTTGCATAATAGCATTACTGCTGACTGACCCAGTGTTATAATTTTTTTCATTAAGCACAGGTTGAGTTTTTAATTTTTTGTTAAACATACGATTTTATTTTCTAATGTTGAACTTTTTAAGTCAGATTTGTTTGGTTTTTTTTAATGTTTTTCAGATGATGCGATAAAAAGTATACGAAAAAGTCTTGATTAATATGTGTATACACTAATACAGCAGTAATTACACTAATTTACAGAACAATACTGTGCAAGGGTCTTGAGCCACCCCTCAATAATTTATATGCTGCTTCCAAGTAGTCAGACTTTCTTTCAATTTTTAAAGTTTTCTTGTGCAGTAGTTCTCCAGACTTCCTGAAGGTCTTTTAATGTTTTTCTTCGGATAATGGATGCTTTTTAAATTATTTCCTTAGGAAAGATGCATCTGGCTTTTCAGTTGATCAATTAGTCATCTGACGCTTCATCAGAAGTGGTCTCGGTGGAAGGGCGGCTCTCAGAAAACCATTCTTAAGGAAGGGAAACTGGGAGTAAAGGCTGATGTAAGCCAAAGTATCCAAGAACTGGACTGAAAATCAATGACAACAGGTCTTATGGCATGACAAGTGCAAATTTGAAAGTTTTTGTTCATCATCATTGTCAGCATGTATGGAGAAGGTCAGGAGAGAGGTCCAACAGTGAGTGTTTACAGCCATCTCCTAAACACAGTGGACACTCTGTTATGGTTTGGGGCTCCATTTAAGTTGGTGGTGTTGGGCATTTTGTCAAAACTGATGTAAATATGATCACAGAAAAGCACCATCGGAGTTTGAGTCACCATGCAATATCATCTAGAAAGCATCTGATTGGAAACCACTTAATTTTTCAGCATGAATATGATCCCAAACACACAGCCAACTCAGTAAAAGCATACCTGGGTAGAAAAACAGAAGGGAACATTATCAGTCATGAATTGGCCTCACCAGAATGTGGACCTCAACATTATTAGAGCAGAGTGGGATCATCTTGACAGAGAACAGAACAAAAGGCAGCAAACATCCAAAGAAGAACTTTGAATGTCCTTCAAGAAGACAAAGAAAGTTCAAGATGTGGAGGAGAACAAAGGTGCTTGTAAGAAATAATGATTTTGAAGAACTTTTATGCTTTTGCATCTTTTATGCTTCTGATAATCAGCAGGCATGACTCACATTTGTAGGGACTTTAATTTGCGGCATTGCATCGTCTGTACGTAATAATTGATCCGAGGTCAAAGCGCGCCCTCTGCTGTTCAATGCTCACCCACGGCAACGACCAAAGTGACGTGACTGTCACATTACACCGCCGGTCGGGATGGGCAACGGACACCTCCTCGCCATCTATATTTAGATGTTTAACCTGTATAAGCAAATCCTAGAAAACGGCAACCATCGGGGGAGCCAGGCGGTTTGGAGCATTAAGGCCAGGCAGCAATGGCCACAGTGAAAAAGGACGACAGGCTGACGAGGTCTCAGAGCTTCGTGTGCGTCGGTTTCGCCGGGTTTTTTAGCAAAACTGTCACGTCACCTTTAGAGGTGGTCAAAATTAAAAGTCAGGTGGGCACCTTTCACTCCAAGAGGGGTTTCTGGCAAAGTTTTCTCATCATCTACCAGAATGAGGGGCTTAGGGGATTTTGGAAAGGAAATCTCGCCTCTTGCCTCCGGTTGTTTCCCTACAACGCAGTTCACCTCGCAACATACAGAAAGTGAGTAAAGTTACTTATACTTATGGTTTGTCTCACGCTGTGTGGACTGCAAAGCATTTTATGTGATCGTTCGACCCAAATTTATCCTAAATAGTTTGTTATTCGACTTGGGTCACGTGACGTCGACTTTGCGTTTGTGTTTTGAGGTGTAAAACGGAATGAAACACGCTGAAATTACAGAAAAAATAATATTCAAGTTAATTCTTTATGTATCAGGACCTAAAAGAATAAAAAATAGTTGACGTAAATGGTCTGTTTTCTTTTATCCCTGAAGTTAAAGATGCACTTCCTGTTTCTCTATGTGAGTCGCACGCTCCATTTTAAGCCAATCAGAAGGCTGGATTTTCTCAGCCGAGTTTTAAAGTCGAGGGTTGTCTCTTCCCCGGGTTTCGTCTCGCAGGTAGTGTGCCGTTATTAACCATCGTATTCCTGAGGCGCAAAATGTTATTTATTCCCGAATCTGGTAGAAACTGGTAGAACTAACGTTTATTTTCTCATAATTTCGACTTACTATCGAAATTGCGTTTATTACTGAGTGGATCGAAATGTCCAATTTTGACTTATGGATGGCAATGGAAGACATTGGCGTCACTTCAAATTCAGTCAAACCTTTAAGCCGTCCCATTTTTTTTCAGTAGACTCAAGAATCCTTCAAATTTATTAGGTTAAACTGTTGAAATAGTTGTTTTTGCTTGACAAATTGCTCAAATTATTAATAAAACCACATCCACAATATTTGAGATTTGGGGTTTCGTTCTTTGAAGATGTCCCAAATTTCCCAGCCCCGCTTTGTTAGGGTTTGTTATATGTTGCAGCTCTGATACGTAGAAATATAAGCAGTTGGATGAACTTTGGTTTGGGTCTGCGAGTCCTGTGGTTTTACAAAAAATCCCAGTGAGAGGAAATAATGCCTATGAGGCAAAAACGAGGGCATGTATACCGATTCACTGCTGGGTAACTTCAGGACAAAACACAGGCAGTAAGCAGCCGGCAAGACAACAGTAATCCCGCAAAGAATAGCAAATCTACTGCCTACTATCTGTATTAGTCATTATGTTTCCCGATGAGGTGTTTTTGTTTCGTTTTGTTTCTTATACGCGTGTGCGCACATAAATAATACGCCCTGAGTGGCCAACCTGGTGTCCTGTGCTGTACACACAGTTCCAGGAAAGAAGGCCTTTTCCTATATGTCTGTGACACTCACAAATACACACACGTGGATTCAGTTATTCACGTGCTTCTGTGTTGGAGGCTTCCAAGAAGTGCTCTGAAATAAAAATAGGTGCAGTAGATGTCCGAAAGAAATATTTCAAAGCAGCAGAGCTTGTCTGACTGCTCTGAATACACTTAATGTCATTTGCATGTGTATTTTAAATACTAACACGATGCATAAACAAACAGGGTGGCCTTCGATGTTGTGAACAACCACTTGGATCTTGTCTTTTTATATATAGCTATCTATTTATACACGTGTATCTATATATCCATGTGTATGTATTGTGTTGGACTGTCTACAAGACGAACTATCTTACAGGGACATCTGAGTTTTATTTCTCATAGATTTATTTTTTTCCTCTGTGTGCAGGATAGTCCACCTTCACATGGATGAACTGGGCTTCATCTCTCAGTGGAGAGCCATATTTGCTGGTGGACTGGCCGGTGTTGTTGCTGCTCTGGCCACGTACCCGCTGGAGGTGGCAGAAACCAGGCTGATCATTCAAAACTGCAGGCAGCCCACATACATCGGCGTGGCTCACTCCTTGTCAAAGATCTACAAGAACGAGGGGCTGCTCGCCCTCTACAGGGGATTTTCCCTCACTGTCTTGGGTTCGTATACACGTTGCTACAAACTAATTCGTTTTTAGTGGATCGTGTAATATTTTGCATATGAATCTCATGTCACGAAACTCCACCTTTACCTTTAGTTTCATGTCCTTACAGGTGCAGTTCCCTTTTCTGTCGGATGTTATGCAGTTTACATGAACTTGGACAAGCTGTGGCAGGAGCCTCCTGTTCGCTTCACTCCCCTGCAGAACTTAATAAATGGCTGTTTGGCAGCAGGAGTGGCTCAAACCCTCTCGTACCCTTTTGAAACTGTAAAGCGGAAAATGCAAGTAAGTTTACGGAACACCTTTTCTGCTTGTGGGGTATGTTTGGAGAACTGAAACAGGACTATTTTTTGTTTTTTCAAGCTGGAAGTAATTAAAATAGAAACATAAAGATAGATACACCATAGATATTTTTTTAAAGGTGTTAAATGGAAGTGTTACAGCTGCATACCGATGCTAGAAATACTGTGTTGGTCTTTTTAATTAAGTTCATATTTCTTCTACAGATCTCTCAGCTGCTGACTGAGTAATTGGGAAATGATTGTAAACACAACACATTTACAGTGTAGATGCTCCTACATGCTGGCTGTAGTACCATATTTAGTCCATAAGAGGGCAGTAGATGTTTGCCTAAGTACGGGCTGACCTTACTCAGCCACTCAATGATTTTGAGTATGGAAAGTTAACACCAGAATTACCTCAGTGGTGATTTACCTATATATATATATAAAGAGAAGAGATATTTACTGCATGTGTTTTAAAATGTTATAATCACAGGAGTCGTTGGTCTGCACCATGTTGCTTTTAAATAAGGGTGTCTATACGCTGCAAAGGACCCATTGGGAACAATGGTGTGGCAAAGGACAGGATTCTACATCCGGTTTTATCTGCCTATTATTAGATGGGTTCAGCAGAACAAGGTTCAACAGCAGCTGGGAATGTGAATGTGTCCCAGCTCTGCAGAAGCTATAGATATGTTCTCTAAAGATAGCCAGCAACTATCCGACAGCCGGCGTGTGTTTCCAGTCTGCTGAAGCATCGCACCGACGTCACTTACTTTAAAGAACAGTCCTGCGTAAAGGCTTCATTTAGCTATTCAGCTGTAGTGTCTGTCATTAAAAAGCTCAGAGTTAAACATTAATTTGGGACAGAGCACAGAGAATGGGGGGGGAAACAGCGGATGATGTTTGCTGAGGCTTGGGGTAATGATTTAAGACGTGTATAGTTTAACTTGCTGGCTAGCTTGGCTAGCTTTAAGTGTCCTCTACAGATGAAGCTGTTTGAATAGTCCTATTGGTCTCGTGCTTTATCCATGAAACACAATAGTCTACTTCTGATAGTTGCTCTCTGAATCTTTGGCACTACTTTGGTGGCCCCTCCAACAATATGAAGATATTTTATATTTACCTGATTGGTCCTGTGACTGTCCTTTTGCATTTACTGATAAATGACAGCTGAATAAAATCAAACACATAGTGTCACAATATTATGTCCTCTGACCTTCCCGGTTCTCAGTTAATAAGCACCTTCAAACTCTGATTCACCATTTCCTATTTTGGCTTTCATTCTTTTTAACAGGCACAAAGCGCCCGTCTTCCCCATTTTGGAGGAGTCGACGTCCATTTCACTGGAATGATCGACTGTTTCATACAGGTGATTAAACACAACGGCGTCCTTTCACTGTGGAACGGCCTTACTGCCAACACAATAAAGGTATGATTCACTTATACATTGGTAGCAATTTCTTGTTATATGGCCAAAGTACGGGTCTGTTTGATCTTCTGTTATATAAATAAGAGCATTTACGTGTTTTACGCAGGAACAAGGGGCGGGGCATGGAAAGTAATGTTTAGTGTGCGTAGTTCACAGCAGGAATTTCACTACCAAGGTGGAACAGCATGCTCCGCTCTTAAAGCTACAGATCCCTTCATAGCCCAAAACTGTTTTTACTTGTGACCGTTTTAATGAAAATAAAGTGCATACCGAGTACGAGTTCTCTGTCGATCTGTGATCAAAATAATAAAGTGTTGGCGTGACTTTAAAATGCAGTTGTCTTTTGTCACTCCCCTACAGATTGTTCCCTACTTTGGCCTTCTTTTCACCTGCTTTGAGATGTGCAAGCAGGTCTGCCTTTACCGCAACGGTTACATTATCTCCCCCCTGAGCTACAAGCTCACACCGGGGGTCGACCAGAGCCTCGGGCCGAACGAGCTGGAGGAGGTCAAGCGCCACTTGAAAAACAGGAACTTTGGCTCAGGGGATTCATCTTTGAGAAATCGATGGTGATGCTTTACGTGAAAGATGCCTGGTTTATTAAAATAAACGAGAGAGAGGGAGCGAGAGACTAAAAAATGACACAACAGCAAATCCAAGGGCATCCAGGAGCCTACCTCTCTCAGACTTTTACATTTTATTTAAAAGTACTTTAAAAAGTTGTTTACCCATCCATGATTTACGATGGCTTTTTACCCGACATGTGCCTTTTAGGATAAATATTTATTTTGGGAGCTCTTTGCTGCATTAGAATCAGTGCCATAATCTGCTCACATAAAATAGTTTTTAAAAAAATGCTCATGGATTTTGTGAACTCTGACCATCATGAGCGCCATGTGACAGGTTATAATTTTAATGTATGAATGAAGGCAAAATTTTTAATGAGTTTTAAGTTAAAGTATGTCATTATTGATGATGTATTCCGCTAACATGGCAAGAAAGAAAAGTGTTTGTGAGGTTTAAATGATCTGTTTTTCATTCTGAAGGTAAAAACATTGATTTAACCTCCTGTTTGCTGAAACCCACATTCCTCTACGGTGACTTTGCCCTTAAGTTGTCTGTCAGCAGTCTAACCCGTTTTCAATTGTTTAAAGTTACTACGGACATGCACCTTATTTAAGGTGCTTGTACTTTACAAGAGTATTTCCATTTTCTGCTAGTTTAAACTTGACATTGACCTCTACTGTTTTGTTTACTCCAACAAGCTACTTTTCAGATTCTGTAATATGTGACGGATTATTATATGAAAAGATATTAACAAGAATTTTTTTTTTTATAGCTGAATACGTTTACTGGTTTGTTTCTGCATTTTCACTTGAAGATCTGGTCAACTCTTCAACCTCCTCTCTTGCTTGTAGTGGTAATTTGCTTTAGGCCAATTTGTTATTTGGTTTAAAGGTCTGTGTGCTCAGGTTGAGAGTGAAATCAGTCAGGTGACTGTATCACGTCAGCTCACGTGGGCAACTCAGTGGCAGCCAAAGGACGTTAACAGCTGGGATGACCTTTACCATAACTGTGAGGCCTCATCTGCCCCAGAATGACATTTGACACGACCTTCAGGTTAATCTGAATAAGAATGGTAATAATATAACGCCGTGACGGCGCCTCTCACTTCTGTTCAGATGCGACTTTGCAAGTTTTGAAAAGTCGCAAAAGTAATTCATAAACTTTCCCTCATGCGGGGCTGATCTCGTGCCTCGGTTTATCTGAGTGACAAGGGAAAGCTCCAAATCTGAATCGAAGGTCATCGCCTGGCCCCGCCCACTACTCCCAGAGCCGGCCAATCGCAGAAAAGAATCGAAGTTCACGTTTTTTCTCGCGCACAGCCTCCTTAAATCCCCTCACTTCTAGATAGGATTCGGCCATTTCAACCCCACCAACAGAGTAGCTGGACGGCGGCTGATAGCAACTGAAGATGAGTGAACAAGCTATTTCCTTTGCCAAGGACTTCTTGGCTGGTGGTATCGCCGCTGCCATCTCTAAAACAGCTGTAGCTCCCATCGAGAGAGTGAAGCTTCTGCTCCAGGTGAGTGTGAACTGCTTATATCCCTGTGCAAACACCTGAAAACCTAATGACACTGTAATTATTGATATCAGTCACATACGTGTGTTGACTACTGCTGTTGCTCATTTGCAGCTTTTCTTCTTATTTCTTATGTTTGGAGGGGAAATGATTAAGATGCTTGTGCATGTGGCAAATGGTTTAAAATCTAATAGTAATGGAAATCTGCTGCATCGTCAGGAGTAGAAACTGGGCTAAAAATAGTAAATCGAAGCGGCTCTGTCAGAGATTGGTGCAGGCACAGATGAGGAGCGAGCATAATCGAGGCGCACCACACTTGTTATGTAATAGACCGGCCTGAATGCTAGCATGAAAAGCGGCATTGTGACAGGAGAATGTGACCGTCTGTTGCCACTGTGGTGTTTAAAGTTATTCTCGTGTCACGACAGGTCATTAGTTTGTCTTGACATCAAACAGCCAAGGTCACAGCAAGGTTTGCGCCATGGCGCTTCACTGCTGCATTGGACCCGGCCTCAGCAGTGGCAGGGGGCGGGGCTGTGAACTGTTGAATGAAAGGGCTGTCCACCTGCACATGAAAGCAAATGTGTGCGACTCAGAAGAATAACGGGAATCTCCCAGCTTAGACAACTCAGAAGGTGACCAGGTGAAAGCTTGAAGAGGAAACGGGATATGACGAGCTTCACTTGTTGCTGCCTCTAATGCACTGCGGTGTCTCTGCTTTGTTTACAGGTGCAACATGCCAGCAAACAGATTGCGGTCGACAAGCAGTACAAGGGCATCATCGACTGTGTCGTTCGTATCCCCAAAGAGCAGGGCTTCCTCTCTTTCTGGAGAGGAAATCTGGCCAATGTCATCCGATACTTCCCCACTCAGGCCCTAAACTTTGCTTTCAAGGACAAGTACAAGAAGATTTTCCTCGACGGCGTGGACAAGAGGAAACAGTTCTGGAGATACTTTGCGGGTAACCTGGCATCTGGCGGTGCCGCCGGAGCTACCTCCCTCTGTTTCGTCTACCCCCTCGACTTCGCCAGAACACGTCTCGCCGCTGATGTCGGCAAAGGGGGCCACGAGCGTGAGTTCAAAGGTCTGGGAGACTGCTTGGTGAAGATCTTCAGGTCCGATGGCCTTAGGGGTCTGTACCAGGGCTTCAACGTTTCAGTACAGGGCATTATCATCTATAGAGCTGCTTACTTTGGCATCTATGACACAGCAAAGGGTGAGTGTTTGCTGAGAGACATTACAAAGCTTTATGTCTTTTTACATAGCAGTTTTTAGCCTTGTAATCTCACCGGCTAATGTTTCTCTTACAGGCATGCTTCCTGACCCTAAGAATACGCACATTATAGTGAGCTGGATGATTGCTCAGAGTGTGACTGCCGTAGCTGGTCTTGCGTCCTACCCCTTCGATACTGTCCGTCGTCGTATGATGATGCAGTCTGGACGCAAAGGAGGTAATAAAACCCCAACAAAATCAAAGTATAACTTCCTCTTCTTTTTTCCCCCACTGTTCTATTTAAATGAGGTTGTAACATCTGTGTGATTCTGTCTCTTCCCCTTCAGCTGACATCATGTACACGGGCACCATTGATTGCTGGAAGAAGATTGCACGCGATGAGGGCAGCAAGGCCTTCTTCAAGGGAGCCTGGTCTAACGTGCTGAGAGGCATGGGTGGCGCCTTTGTGCTCGTCTTGTATGATGAGCTTAAGAAAGTCATCTAAGATGTTTTTGTATGTTCACTGTTCATGCTGTGAAGTTTAACTGTAACATATCTTGTACATTTGGAAGGACTTAAATGCCGAGCTATATTTATAGGGACCAACTAGTATTTTCTACTAGTTGTACTGGGGGAATATGTTATGCACTCTTCTCTTGGCCCATTCATTTTCTTTTTTGTTTTGCCCCTTACCAGAATGTCATTCCCTGAACACAGGAACCTTGCCAGTAAGCGAGAAATAAAGGCAACCTACAGAGTGAATCTCCGGCCTGGTTTTGAAGTGTAATGCCATGTATAAAGTGTACGCGACAGAGTGTGACTGAGATCCCTGGCTGCGCGTCTCCTCAGTCACGCCTCCTGAGGAAGATATTTGGCTGCCTCTTGTGAGAAATGTAATCTTAGACTTGCAGGTTGCAGTTGGGGGGGCGCCAAAATCAGCTGCGAACGTTGACCCGCAGACGATATTTTAACCGAGACATGCTCGCAGCGAAATGATTCGCAGAAAGTCATTAGCTTTAGCAGTCTCCTGTGCATTTACAGAATTATAAAATAGTTTCGAAGAACATTTGCACTGGTGACTTCCTCTAGGATTACCTGTTGTAAGGTGGATTATTCCAACCTTCTAAATATACTTTTATCTCCTGCCAAGCCTCTTCTGACTCCCAACTGGTGTGACTGACGACTACGACCTTGAGCCATTTGTCCAGTTACCAGTTTGACACACAAGTTATTTACTGTCACGCTGAAGGGATCTCAGGATGAAATGAAAGTGTACTGGAGGAAATTTCTGCATTCTGGCTGGTTATTAAAACACATAAATGACAATGTAGAGGGTTTCTAGTGGGGTGCACTGCTTGTGTCCACGTGTATTTAAAGGGGGTGTCATAAATTCCTGCTGATACATGATCCTGGCATGCGTAAAGAGGCACATGATTGTCGCTTGTGTAGGACAGGACATAGTGTTCTTACTGGTCCAGCTAATCGAGGGTGGGCAGGCCATTCTATAAAAGTCAGCTGCAGACTTTGTGCTCTTTGGTTTAACTCAACTTTGGTTCAGTTCTGTCTGTTTAATTAAATTCAAACCTAGCTTAATGTTTGAAAGTCAAGAGAAGTGTATATTTAAACAGTTTGATCTAACAGTGGCATCCTGACACATGCTGGGCATGAGACCATGGGGACACTTGGCCACTTTAATCTGCTCTCTTTATTCAGACATGATAGAACTGCTGCCCCCTCTGAACATCATCTCTGCATTTATGCATTTTTTTAAAGTTTCATTTTAGAGGAAATTTGACAAATGTTACTAGTAAAAGAAACTGAAGGGAAAAAAAATCGTTGTAACCCAGGTTCTGGATCAGTGCAGCGTATTCAAAATTTCTAGCCGCTGTGGACTATTAGCGCCCCAGAAATCCTCCATGAGTCTTAAGTCACTGCTTTAATTACTCTTACCATGGGTGAATGAGAATATTAAGGTCTTTGACTCACTGTGCAGCTCTTAAAGTTCATCAGAAGTTTAATTCTGTCACTGGCAATGTGCCTTTAGTGTTTTCCACTCTTTGATCCAGTGATATGTCCTCAAACTTAATCACTTACTTCCAAGATGACAAGCAGAATTAATCAAATTAATCTTGATGAGACACAATGACTACGACTTGGACGCTTAACCCAAATTGATCCTGAGTGGAGGACACAGTGCTGCTAAAAAGAGGCTAACAGATTACATGATTTACTCAGCTGGACTAATCTTGCTTTCAGTGATTCACAAAGACTTGGACCCGACCTCTTACCCACAGAAATGAGTTTTAATGCTGTTTTCTCCAGTCCGGTCTGAAAGGCCCTTCTCAGCAGGTAGCCCATAGTTAATCCTTCATTCAGTAGGCCTCACGTTACAGCTGTCCCATTACAGCTTTAACAGGGATCACAACCTTTTACTCACTGTCTGCGTGGCTTAAGATATGCCACAGCTCCTTGAAGTAACACGAGTCCTTTACTCAATTCCTCAGTCATAAAAATAGATGAATTTTGCTGGTGGACTGTATTACTATTTCTCAATATTATTTCATAGTGGCTCCAGTAACCACTTGAGTAGCGGTTTATACATTTGCCTAAGAAAGATTTAGTCCTGGGAGTAAACACAAAGGACATCCACAGTAAAATCTCTGCCAAATCAAACACGTAGAGCTGCCCACTGTGGCAACCCCTCGTGAGTAAGGGAGCAGCCGATAGCAGCTTCTTCTCATTATTTTTAGTACCTTTATTACAAACAGAAACACACGCTGCTCCCGGACATTTGCAGTTTTTATGACAGAGAGTAGGCGATAGCTTCTTAAGTAAAGGTTGCACTGCCACAGGGGAAAAAACACTAATGACATGTAAAGCCACATAAAAAAAACATTACCTGAAGCATAACATGACCAAATATAAACATAAACTCACCCCGTGAGTGTTATCTCTCTGTTTTACTACTAAAACTGAGGCTTTAATGTCTCATTACTAGTGTTTTACTGTTATTATGTTATTATGAAAAAATGTGGTGTCGTTAAAAAAAAGTAATATTTACACAAAATGAGTACAATGCTGTGCTTATGTAAAAGTACATAGTTACATTCCCGTACTACGCTATGCAGGTCTATGGATCACTGAAGATACCCTTTACTACCCTTTACTCTGGGCGATGAGAAACTTCTGTCAGCCGGGCTGTTGCGTAATTTCGGCTGTTAGACCGAGTTACGTCACGGGGTCATGACCTCAGAGCTTTCCACTCATGGCAGTCTCTTCTACCGTATCTATCACATGATCCCAGTAAAAACAAAGACTCGCATGTGATATTTGCTCTAATATATATTAATACAACAACGATTCTGGTACATTTAAATGTTACTATGTTAAGATCATTATGCGGGTGCTTTTTGCGTGCTAAATGTGTAAATAAGCTAACTATTACAAAACGTGCTGGAAACCTTTTATTTTGAAGGTTTCCAGCACGTTTTGTAATTGTTAGCTTATTTACACAATTTAAGTCCTGCCAGACATCAGACATGGATTTTTAAGATTTTATTTTTATTGACGACAAAAAATAAATAAATAAATAAAAAAGAAATAAATTGAAGAGCAATGATTGCGCCACCTTGTGGTCTTTAGAAGAAACATCACAACACAGCTTTGCTAAAAGCTCTAACGTTATATTTAATGGAAAATGAAGCAGCCAGAGTCTTTCATGTTTTGTTTTTTAATAACGATAATACTCTATTTAATGTAAGCTTTCATGAACACACACACCTGTTGCTATCTTCTTTCTCTCCCATTCACTCTTTGTCTGTTTAATGAGCTCCACATCCTTTTCTTCCTTTCACTGGCCCTTGCCAGTATCACAGTCTGAAATAATGAAGCAGTGCTCAGAGAATTTTTCTTGGGATGTGGGCAGGAGGAAAAGAAGCAGAAGGAATAGACTTGTTTTCCTTGTCCAAATAAATAAATAATAAGTTAAAAATAAGGTTGAACCTGAATGTTTAATTTGGAACAAATACATCATATAACAATATACTATTCAGAACTTGTCACTGTGTATTTTGCAATGTGAAGTTGGTTTTATTAGTGTGTGTTCAAATATGGAACTTTGCAGAAGTGCTGGACTTTTTCTTTTAAGTGGCCAATATTCAGATATTTTTAATGCATCTGAATACATGATCTTTTAATGTTGTCCTGAATGACAGATTCTTAATCATGTCGATTGTATGAAAGACCAGTGAAAATTTCAAGCTTTTATCTTTAACAGTTCTTTAGATCTTAAAACATTCAGTGTTCAAACATTGGCTCAGCTTTCGATGTTTGAAAAAATATTTAAGTATTTGCTTTATGAAGCTAAAATTTTCCAGCTCTCATTATATATGTTCAAACACTGGACCATAACATCTTCATGCAACTCAGAGATCCTAGAGCAGAAAATGTTGTCAGAGTTTGCTGATTTGAGATGGAATGGTCCACATGATTAATTTGATAAAAGTGGAAATTTGGAGGACTTTAACCTTTAATGAAACATTTCTGTGTTGTTAGAATAATACTTTTTAGGCATCTGAATATTATTTACATTTATTGAAGCACAAGTTCACAGTACTTTATCTGAGTACTTCAGGTACTGTGTGATTTGCAGCTTAAGATCCACCAGCAAAACTTCTTCTTTCGGGTGCTCCTTCTAGGGGTCACCACAGTGGATCATTTGCCTCCGCCTCACCCTGTCCCTAACACCCTCTTCTATCACACCAACCCTCTCCTTTTACAAACCTTCTCTGAGACCCCTCTATTTTCCTCCTGCCTGGAAGCTCCATCTTCAGCACCCTTTTCATCAGTGCCACCATCTTTAAACCATACATCATACTAGGTCTCACTACTATCTTCTAAATCTTCCCTTTCACTCCTGCTGCTGTCTTTCTGTTACAAATCACCCCTGACCTCCACCCTGCCTGTCCACTGCTTTGATTGGTTCGCCAAAGCAGTAGTATTTAAGATAAACCAGCAAAAAACCCAAAAAACAACAACAAAAAACGGTAATGAAAGATTAGAGTTAATTCTTCAATGAACAAAGGAGGGAATCACCAATCAAGTATCAAATAACTCGTGTTTTGGTGCTTACGGATAATTTTGAATAGAGTCGTATTGTGCCACTCTCGCTGTCAGGTAAAGGTGTCGCCTGTAGATGGCGCCCTCATACAATTAACTAGTCGGCACTCGGGGCCTGCCCCCAGCCAATCACAGCGCAGCTTTAAAGCAGTTCAATAAAGTTCGCTTTTTCCGCTGTGTGTCTTCGCGCTAAGAGGAAACAGTCGCTTCTTGTCCGTGCAAAAGATGTGGGCGAACAAACCTACTCTGGCTGAATGTAACGCAGTCAGGCTCGAAGTCACAGATACGAGCAAAAAGAGCCTGTTTTAAGGAAGGAACATGTATCTATGGCGCTTCTCCATCGCCATAACCCTCGGCTTGGTTTGGTATTGCTCAGACTGCGGACGCACGCTGACTCAGTACTTATGTTTTCTTCTTTGCATTTCCACCCCGCTGCTGTCTGCAGTCAGCGGGCGAGAGAGCGGCACACAGACGGACGAAGAGGCGAAGGACGACACAGTTCAGGTAGTTTGCGCAGTTGTTTGTGTTAAAACTAGTTGCAAAACCAGAAGTGTTAATAATTACAATTGTGAGCGTGAGGTGCGTTTCACAGTCACGTGATGGTATTTTGTATCACCTTATCACCCTTCTATGAATCACCGGTGAGGGTTGTAATGAGGGTTGTTGCTTGTTTTACTCATAACTTTAACGAAAGACCACACCAAAGCGTAGGTGGGTCATCTCCCATGTTTACACACATACCTGAACTCTGAAAATGTACATTAAAAATGAAAGTGTCCAGAGTCCTGCACTTTAATGCCGCAATTTTATAGCCCCTGGCTTTTAATTAACAGTGTTCCTGTTTTCCAGGAAACTGTTGTTGATGACTTGATTGATGGAGACACACCGGACCTGGCTGTGCCGCTGGAGTCTCAGTATCCACATGTGAAGAGATCTTTACAGCAAGGTGAAGCATGTCTTTTGCAGTGGAGTAATTTGTCTGTAGGGGACGGGACTGTGTCTGTCATTGCAGGTTAGCAGTGCTTTACATGAGGACCGAAGTGAGGGGTCAAAGTCGGGCCTGTCTCAGCAGATTTTCAGTTCTGTTTTGACTTGATATAGTTGGAAAGAACAGTTTTGCATTGACACAGACTGGAACTGGAGCTCCTGTTACACAGAATGGGGAGGGATTTCAAGGAAGAAAAAGCTAACCAGCACACCCACAGCAGATGGGTATGCTACACATCACTTTGACTGTTAAGCAGGAAATAAGATGGAGGTTTTCATAAAGCTTTGTGTTTATTTATGCGCTTTTGAGCACTGGTAATTGGTTTGTGGTAAGCCCAGACCATATGAGGTTTTTAAACAGTTTTTCCTCTTCCTGCAGAGATCTGCAAACCTGTGACAAAGTAAAAAGATAATACAGCTTCTTCTTTTTCTTCTTCCTGTTTTTATAATGTTACAAATGAATAGGCTGTCTACCATTTGGAGCTTATGTCTGTATCTATTGGGCACCACAAACATATCTAAAGTCACTCTAGAATATTTAATAAGAACACTTTTTAATTTTGCATAAATCTTGTTTCATTTTTATACAAACAAAATAGAAAAATGCCAGATAGTTTGCAGGTGTCTTGTTCATTAAATATGCCCCCACCTGGAAGTTTGATTGGTGCACCCGTTTAGCTGCCCCTAATTCAAAAATATAATTGGCCAAATCGCATGGCAGCAACTCTGTATATTTAGCAATGCATACAAATCAAGGTGACCTGGTGACATTTGAAGTAGGCATGAGGAATGGGAAGAAAGGTGACTTTAAATTTCGTTGAATGTGACATAAGGTTTTGGTGCTACATGAGTTGGTCTGAGTATTTCGCAAACTGCGCATTTACTGGGGTTTTCACAGCTCTCGTTCTGGTTCTGGTTTACAGAAAATGGACTTAAAAAAGAGAAAATATCCAGTGAGCAGCGGTTCCCTGGGCTTAAAATGCTTTGTTGATGCTAGAGGTCAGAGGAGAAGTTCGAGTCAGAGTTTGGAGTAAACAACATGAAAGCGTGGATGCATCCTCCGAGTATCAACAGTTCTGGGTGGTGTTGACGATGTAATTGTGTAGGGGATATTTTCTTGGCACATTTTAGCGCTCTTAGTACCAACTGAGTATTGTTGAAATGCTACGGCCTATCTGAGTATAGTTGCTAACGATGTCCACCCTTTTATGATCACAGTGTGCCCATCTTCTGATGACATCTATGATGTGAAGCAGACAAATTTGCAGCTATTGTTTGATGCTATCATGTCAATACGGATTAAAATCTCTGAGGACTGTTTCAGCAAGTTGTGGAATCTGTGCAAAAAAGAAATATGGCTGTTCATAATGCAAAAGGAGTACTAGCAGGGTGTAACTAATGCAGTGGCCAGTTAATTGCTAAATACTAATAATTCTCAAATATCCCTGCAAATTAAATGAGAAACTGTAACAGCCCCACATTAACATTGTATTTGATGTTTCTCAGCGTATCTGTGAAATAAAACTGAAGTTGTGCTAATATCAAGAAAACAACAGCAAAAAAACCTGCTCAGTGAATTCACAGCTGAGTAGCTGAACTCCAGATGGCCTGGTCTTCAAAATCGCGTCACGGAAATGTGTGCCAAGATTTATATAAATAATTCTGGACTTCAGAAGTGGGAGCTTGAGGGAAAAAAAAAAAAAAGCTTAAAAGTCAGCGCAGTTGTTGAATTTGATGCTCAGGAGGTGAGCATGGGAGCACAGTGTGACTGTAACTTTCCTTTGTGACTGACTTGCTGTGTGCCTGCTGTCCTCGCAGTGTTTGAATGCGCCTACGCTCAGCTCGTCCTGCCTTGGTACACCGTCCCCGAGTCGTGCGAGCAGCAGCCCCTGCACCAGGTTCTCAGCAGGGAATTCGACTTTGTAATCGACCGCATCATTGAAAGGGCCAAAGACTTTGATGTCTCCCACGCAGTCGTGGGCTCCATTCGGATTTTGACCCAGCACTTGCATAACGCGAAGCAGTCTGACAGGTGAAGCTTTACACTTTCTTTTATTTAATAGGATTCAGAATTCATGCTGTTGCTTCTTTGCACTCAGTAACATTTGAGAACTCTATAAATACCTCCAGTGTTTTTATCACCTATGAATAATTTACTTTTTACTGTACCTTGCGATAATGCATTTTTCCTAAGGCACATAGTTTTAAGAGTAGTGTGCCACATCAGAATTAAGATTATGATCACGCACTTGTGGCGATAAACACTGAGCACTTACTCATACTTGCTGTTCTCGTTCTTTTGCTTTCTCTTTCAGACAGCTCTTGTTTAGGTCCAGAGCAAAGGAGATTGCAGTTCTCCGAGAGCTCTCTGATGCTCTGGTATGTAACCTTTTCCCCAAATCTCTCTGGGGCCAAGAAGTCAACCGCTGTGCCTTAAATGAGATCATTGCCTTAAAGGGTAAGGAAGCATTAAATCATCTCTGCAGCAACAGTCTTATATAAGGACTAAGCCTCACATGAATTCTTTGAGGAGTGCGAGTTGTGTGTAATCCCTTATTGTCAGTGGCATTGTAGAGCTTAGACATGAATCTTAGGTTACATAAAAAGAAGGCTCCTTCTGCAGTGATCTGCCAATCCCCCCCTCAGGGTTTTGTCATTTTTATAGTAACAGATGAAATGCTTCATCCGGAGAGAGACTTGCTGTGGGGTAGGTTTTTGCAATTACGCATGTTGTTCAGTGACAATAAGTGATTTTTACAGCTGTAGTTTAAAAATTATATGCACGTCCATTCTGCTCTGCTGTTTGGTGGTTAGAAAGTGCTAATTTCTGGCAACTGCTCATAGATCCGTAAGTAAAAGATTTGGAGTAGTTGGCAACGTTATTTGTAGCTTCAGTGTTGCAGTAAAAATTCTGAATACTCATTTACTCTAGCAATATGGTTTGTTTGATCAATTCCAGTTATTCATTTCACAGAGGAGGTGATGTGACACCTTTAAACACTTAATATTTTGAGGAAATGCTTTAATTTTCTCTTATTGCAAGTTTTATGCGAGCACTGTCTTAAATATAAAGCTGGAACCAGCATGTTGTATCTTTCATAATATGTGTAAAATCCGAAGTGTGCATGACACGTGCTTCTTTTATGGGGATTGTAGGGTCTGTATGCATAAGTATCAGGGGTGTGTCTAGCGCTGCTTTTCTGCTGGCTATTTTGAAGGTGCAAGTGGCTTAGTTACTGCTTCTCCTTTGGATTATCACCAAACCTCAACACTTGCACGTGCAATACATACATGCTTAAGTAAAGTACCACCAGAATTACCTCTGAGAAATACACCTACAGTATTTGGTAACTAGAATAATCAGGTTGCTGATCAGTTGGGTCATTACTTTTCTTGTTTTACTGATAGTCTGGTTAAAGCTCCATTCCAAAGACCTAACTCAAGGGATCAACCAGTGTTGTATGAACAGGCAACTTTGCAAAGAACCCATTTTGAATTGTGCTTTCAGGGACTTTGTTGCAAACAGCATGTGACAAAAACTCGTCATTTGTTCCCATTTCTTTTGCTGAATTTATGAAAAACCCCAAAGACATCACAGTTTGACAGCAACAACAAGGTGATTCTCAAAGAATTCAAATTTGGCAACATATTTTGGCATGCTGTGCAGTGTCTTTAGTTAAAAAAATAATAAATAAATAAATAATAATAAAAATGAGGAAACTGGACAAGTAGAGGGTGGGTGTCAGGCACTCTTTCATATGAAAAGGAAACTAACAGAAAAGACTGTAGCCCTCTATTTTCTAGCACCCCATACTACCATAAATTGAACAAGTAGTTAAGGAAATAGATGGATAGAAATCTAGATTTCAACACTTCCAAGTGGAAACTGAGTGGGTGGGGGGTACGCTTTTTAATTCCTTACATGCTCTCAAAAGTTGGCTGATTTAGTTTGTTTACTGATAATCCAGGCTTTTAGGCTTCGTGGGTAACTCAGTGGTAGCTCCCCATCAAAACACAAACTGAAGGGTGTTCAAACCACAAAAGCAGATTAATTAACATATAAATGATTTGTTTTTGTCTTACAAGCTTTCATAATGAGAAAAGGCAAATTTATATTTTAAATGAAAAAGCCTTTTAATCGAGGCTACATAACAGCAAAAAACCTTTGAATGAATACAACAAAACCCCTCAAAAGTCAAGTTGCATGTAATTTGCAAAGCAGTTTAAGTGCAGTGTTAAACGGTGAATGTTTTGTCTTAAACGCCTGCGTGGGAGTCCTAGGTTACTGGGATGCTGCAAAGCTAACTGGAGAGTCGCCAACAGGCTGTGACAGTTGCTACTCTTGTGGGACCTGCTTAGCAAAAAATGCAATCTGACTCGAGCCGCCATAACTCAAGGCTGAATTTAGAGGTTTTTAAACAGTTGAGGATGCTGCCCATCAACTCAGTTTTCCTGGCAGCAACTTGCCATCCACCTCAAGAGCTATGAGGCGTAGGTAACACAACCTTGCAGGATTACACTAAACTAACAACTAACCAGGAGGCCACTGTTAAGTGTTATTTATTCAGGCATATCGCAGGGATTTCGGGCTTCTCACCAAAAAATGAGTGTATTTCCCAGTACATTTAGCCAGTCATTTAACTGTTGGAGCTACAATTACTGATCAAATAGCAATATTAGTGATTCAAACAGGACCGTGTATTAATGTTGGCTGTTTTCTCAGGATTGGGACATTTGGTTGCATGGCTGTCTGACCCCGACAATCTGAACCAGCTAGTGGTGAGCCAGCTTGCCATCGTGACATCCAAAAACTCAGTGGAGGAGCTCTATGGATCAGACGCTGAAAAAGCCTCTCTGGCTTCACAGGAGAGCAAAGGCGAGGGGGGAGATAGTGATGTGTGAGTGGCTGTCATCTTTTGCACCCCGCTGACTTGACTGAACCGTAGTGAGCCTCAAAGCAATGACTGTAACTGCCACCTTCTGCGTCTGAAATTGGAATTGACCTGGATTTGTTTGGTGGCTTTTTTTTTTTCTTCTCTCCCCCCGCAGGAGCTCACACGGCACAGGGAATTCAGACAGCACCAGGACCAAGGGTAAAGGGAAAGGTGTGTTTAGTGATCGAATTGTAGCAGCTTATTCAATCCAAAGCTCTGTGAAACTGTGGGGAAATGGTACATGCGGTTTCTAGTTTTATCCTTTTACCAGCAAGAAAACATTTTAAACTTGAGGGAGAAGGCAGATGGAGTGGGTGGTGGGTGTTCTGAGGCTAGATGACCGCGCTTGTGCAATGTCTTGTACTACAACTGTTTGATGAATGTGTTGCGAGCTATGTGACATGTTGATTTCCTTTACCAGCCTCCCTTTCAGTGCAGAATTAGTCCCCTGTTTATCTTGCTTGTGTGTCCAGAAGGCTAATTGCACAAACCTCAAGCAGAATGCCAAATAATTCCTGCCATGTCTTCATGCAACTCTGATCAATCCAACAGTAATGATGTCTTAATAAGAATGGATTATGTCAGGATAATGAACCTTGTGATATGATAAATATACAAATCTTCTCCAATGGTTGCATCAGAAACACTCATCTGTTATAATCTCTGACATCTATTTCAGTCTGATGTGAATTTTATTAATTGTTATGCTGTCACATAGATCATAAAATTGAAAGGCTGATCATGCTTGCCTGCTGTCATGCCTAACTGAGCACGTGCTGTTTTGAGACTACTTTTTCTCTCACATTGTCTCACCACCCACTGTTGCTACACTTCCTCACAATGCAAGTGTATTCCTGTTTTTCAGCCAAAGTGGTGTTCATTATCGAGAGTTCGTTGTTGTATGCATATATGAGACAGAGGGACGTAATTTGAATATAAATGTGAGTGAAAATAAAGATGTCTCTCTCGCAATGTAATGTATGTGTTTTGGGCTTTTTTTCTTTTCTATTTTAGGCAACAAGTTAAAGGAAGGATGGTCAAAGTTTGTGCACAAGATAAAGTTAAAGAAAGCCAAGAAAAAGAAGATGAAAAAGATGGAGCAGGAGCGGTTGCTGAAGATCACAGCCTACAGGGGAGACTTGTCCAGCGATGACAATGTCAGCAGCAGGGAGGGCTCCATTCGCAGCCAGGAGGAGGAAGACTCTGACGGGGTAAGGCTGCTTCATATAATGCAGTGTTATAAAATGAAGACCGTAATTTGCCAGACATAACCGATTCATTACTGCTTTTGGCCATACGAAATTAGGAAGATGGTGATCTGGAGGACTACCTGACAGCCGTTCAGGAGGACATGATCGAATTCAAGCTGTCATATGAGATGTGGCGCGTTGGCCGCTGGGCTGTCAGCATCCTGAATGTGAGTTATAAATATCAGTGAAGGTGTGGAAAGTCCTGGAGGCTTGTTATCTGTCTGCAGAGGCCTTGTAATAAGCAAGCACAATGTCCTTGGGTGACATGTTAAAGTTTTGAGCTGGATTTTTTTTTTTTTAACAGTGGTTTACTGCATTGTAGGCTGACTGGGAGGATGAGAAGCTAATCTTCACTGTTCACCTGGAGGAAAAAGACAGTCCTGAGAACCTCCAATGGGACATCAAGAAGAGCTACATGGATATTGTACACTTCAGCAACAGATGGCAGGTAAAAGGACAAATGAAAGTTCTGTTTTGTTGTATCTTTGTTCCCAGTTTTCTCCCTTAAACTGGTTTGTTGACTTCTGCTTTGCACAGTTATATTGTAAGGTACAAGACGCTACAATTTTACAGAGAAAACCCCAACAATCAAAGATTTTGGTCCACACTGACACGATGGCATCACACAGTTCCTGCGGTTGGGTGCACAGTAAAAGCGCTTTACACATCCAGTCATCCACCCATTCACACACTGGTGATGGCAAGCTACACTAAACCAGTTTGAGATGATTTGAGCTTTGTAATGTGGTGTACTATCAGAAGATGATGTGTAAAGTGCATCTCAACACCATTACAGCAACACCACTAGCCTGAACCGTTGATTCAAGGTAAGGATGGATCCATGCCATCCAGAAGTTGCAGCAGAAAAGGACTCATAAGAGCAGGCAGTGCTTTCCCAGTCGCTGTTTTCCTTTTTTGGTGGGGCTGCGGGAATTGTAGCCCGAGTTCCCTTAGCAGAAATGATTGAAACCCAGTGTGGTCTTCTGCTGCTGTAGTTTATCTGCATGTTGCTTGTTCAGAGATGCTACTCTGCATGCCTTGGTTGTAACTTTACGTTCCTATAAACTCAAACAGTCTGGCCATTCTCCTTTGGCCACTGGCATCATCAAGACATTTTCACCCAGAGAGCTGATGCTGAGTGGATATTTTCTTTTTCCTTTGAACACTAGAGATGGTTGCGGGAAAATCACAGGAGAGCAGCAGTGTCTGAAATATTCAGATCAGCCCATCTGTCACCAAAAAACTGACAAATTCCAAATTCAAAGACTGTTAAATTGCCTTTCTTTCTCATTCTGATCCTCGGTTTGAACTACAGCAGATTGTCTTGACTATGTCTACGTGCATCGACTGCCATGTGATTGGCCGATTAGATATTTGTACTAAGAAGCAGTTAAACAGATTTTATGTAACCAATTGCTCAATGTGTAGTTATCATAAATAGAATAAAGTATTAGCTGAATTTCATTCCTCCCTGTCATTATGTTAAAGCCATTAACTGAGGAAGAAGGAAAATCAGAACCACAACTACTTTTTTTTTGGTCCTACTAAAAGTGGTAAAAATGACACACTACACTTAGACTTTTAGAACAGTTTGAAATCAAGAAAAACCTGGTGGGCTGGATTTTATTTTTTAACTGACAGGTCACAAAGAGTGAGAATAAATGGGGTTCTGTCGGACTCAGTGTTCTCCTCCACAGGATCTCCTCAAGGGTGCGTCTTATCACCCTTATCATTCATTCTCTATACAAACGTGTGTCAGAGCAGATATGAAAACAGGGCCGTCATTAAATATGCAGATGACTCTGTTATTGTCAGCTTACTGAAAGAGGGTGAAACTAACCACGGTCCAGCCATTGATGACTTTGTTCAGTGGTGTGAGGAGTCTTATCTCCAGTTGAACGTATCTAAAACAAAAGATATGGTTATTGATTTTAGGAAACAACAAAATGGGTACGGAGTCACTTTAAGTAAAGGTTAGAAAATAGAGCAAGTACAATCATATAAATATCTTGGCACCATAATCAATGAAAAACTGAATTTTGATCAGAATTGCAAAACAGTTTGTAAAAAGGGTCACCAGCACCTTTACTGCCTCAGGAAACTTGCTCATTTCCACATTGGCCAAAAAATTTTTAGCTTCGTTTTATCGTTCTTTTGTTGAGTCTGTTTTATCCTTTGCTTGGTGGCATGGGTTGGTCAGACCTCTGTCACAGAGAAAAACTCACTGAATTGGATAGTGAGATGGTCCAGTCGTCTGATAGGTGAGCCACAGTCTTGTTTAGCCTCCCTGTACTCTAAACAGGCTTTATAAATCCTTAAAAATGGTTCCCATCCTCTATGGGGTGAATTTCAGCTTCTTTCCTCAGGACAGAGCGTTATAAAAACAGCTTTGTCCCTGTTGCTGTTACTGAATTAAATAAGAACAGTTTTTGATTCGAAACGTTAAATTACTATATATGTGCTACAGTGAGGTTTATATTTATTAGGTATGTCTGTTTTTGAAGGGATGCCAAATGCTATCATTTTTCTGTAAAGCAAATTTACCTTACGTATGGGTATAAATAAAGTTACCTTACCTAGATTTACTTGTCACTGGATTTGTTTCCCTTCCTTTCACTAAGCTGAACTGTGTTTGGGGGAGCTACGGAGAGTCTTGTTGAATGAAATCAATTATTGGCTTGATCCTCTGTGAATTGAATGATTATCTGAGTCATTGACTTCACATGCAGGGAGGCACTGTGAAGCAATGTTTAGCACCGTCACTTCAGAGCAAGAATGTTCCTGGTGCAATCCTCCCATGTGCCTGCGTGGTTTTCCTCTGGATATTTGAGCTTCCTCCCACAGTCCAAAGACATGGTGATTTGACTAGATGTGACTGTGAGAGAATCTGTGTCTCCTTGTGTAGGCACTGTGGTGGATTTAAGGTGGATGGATGATTATGTCAAAGTTGCATGCAAGCAAACGAGATAATGATACAGAAGTGAGGGGACGTCAATCACCTTTTCAATTAGTGTCTGTCACTTGGTTTTTAAAAAGTGCTTGTCAGTGAGCGATGAGAAGGCAAGCTATGTCCTCAAATCAAATGTCTAAAGGACAAGTTTTCATTCCAAATAAAACTTCTACCTATTTTAAGTCGTCCTTTCTCCCTATGCTGGTTTAGAAAAGTTTCAGTCTTGTACCAAAAACAGTGCAACTTGGGAAGATGTCAGTGAAGCCTCATGTTAAATTCAGATCAGCTTTAAAATGCACTTTTTTTTGTTTACATAGGATGGATTCTGACTCTGTGTATATGTGGACATAGAATAGTGTAGAAAGACTTTGCTGGTGGTTTCTACAGGTTAGGATGCTAGGAGTGCCACCGCTGCGGTGTGCATTAGCAATAAAAAGGTCTTTGTCACATAAAAATAAAAAAAGAGAGAAATAAAATGCAAAATAAGCACACCATGCTCTTATGTTTCATAGAAAGAAAACATCAAAAAAAACTAAATGTAACATTACTGTTATCTCATGAAAGACTTGATAATTTTGGCATTTTCATTTACATTCAGGGAAGCATTGACTCAGGAGTTGAGGTGGAGCTGGTGTGAACAACAGTGCATGTATTAACTTCTTGGTAGCAGTATAGTGAGACTGCATTTCCTAAGAATTAAATGAGTGACCTATTATTTTGAAATGCCACGCGCGCTTTTTCAGTCTGTATTCATTACGAGGCGTTCCCAGCAGCCGAAATGTCAGCATGAAACATTGAGAAATGTTTTCAGTTATATTGACTAGTATTTGCCCATTCTACACTATTATTATTATTTTAATTATTATTATTATCATTAGTCAGAGGTGATTCCAACATCATATAACTGAAGCTTTGTGGATGTAAATGAAATGTTGTTATACTGATATCAAAATGATACGGATGCTTTTCTAAGGTGCGTAGATGCTACAGATGAGTTGTTTAGCACGTTGGTAGGTAGTTACTAGGCAACATCATAACGTGCTAAAGATAAAAAACTTCAGATGCCTGAGCTTGCACAAATCCTCATCACGTACGAGGAGTTCACAGGTGAACACAGCGCTGTTACAGTTCTAAGCCTTCAACTGTAAAAACTGATTAAGGTCTCTTAGGTCAGCTTTAGGCTTTTAATTATGTTTTTTTTTTTCCTTGTCTTTATCCAGGACTCCACCAGCCTACCCGGGGTCTTGGTGCTGGAGGAGATGGAGGTCAACGATAAAGTTAAAGAAGAAGCAAGAGTATCAGTGGAGCACTTCCTGCAAGTGAGAGAGAGATCACAAGGCTCGGATATGTTGATAGATAAACACTTAAAGTGTGTCATGTCTTAACAATGTGTCATTTTCCTTCCCAGGAACTGGTTTCCGATAATCTGGTCGGCCACACTCAACCAGTATTTCAGTTCCTCTGCCCGCTTGACAAACTCCTGAATGAGGAGAAACATGGAGGCGTTTGGGGCCTGCTCAGCGGCTTGGCTTACTTCCTCACTCCCAGCTACGAAGAAGATGAGGTAATGTTTCACTGCCACTTGTAATCAACTAGTCATTTTAGAGTGTTTCCAAGGTAACTGAGTTTTGCTTTTAGTTCTGGTTATATTAAGAATGATTTCATCGAGGTTTCTGAAATCTCGTAATGTTGAAAAACTGTCAGATGGGATAAGAGCACAGAAGCAGACAGACTTGTGGAGTATGCCACATCAGTTTCTGGGCACACCTGATTGATTGTGCCCTGGTGATCTTCAGCCCAGCTGTCATGGGATGAGAGGTATATGACCAACTAACTAAACAAAAATTTGGGGTAGTCTAAACCTGCCATTAGACACTTATATTTCGGAGAAAGCAAAAGAAAAAATGATTACTCAAACTGTCAGCTGTAAACGTCGCTCAGAGTGACTTCCTGGTTAATATTGACCTGATTTCAGTTGTAGACATAGATGCACACACTGATTTCCTGTGCAAAGAGAGATTATTTTAAGCAAAGGTGACCACCGTTTCAAAAAAAAAAGTAATTTGGCTCATTTTGATATGTTCAGTTCTTTGTGTGTTTATAATTTTGCCTCATCAACGCTGGCTGACTGACCAACAACAGCACAAGCAACCGTGATCCACGGGCCGGTTGTACCACACACTGTACAGTGTCTATCTGGCAACAGAGCTATTTGTAGGCAGACGGGCCATCCCCATCCCCAGCTAGTGGACAGTGAACGTGCTACATCTGCTGGACTATAAAATCCACTTGAATGGTTGGTTGTCTCTCTGACCCCTGTAATAGAATGGAGACTGCCCAGGCTGGGCTCTGCCTCTTGTCCTATGACAGCTGGTGTAGGCTTCAGCTTCTCCACTTTTATGGAGCAAATTGGAAATAAATTCCCAGTATAGTTGTCACAAAAGAGGAAAACAAAAATGCTATGCAGTTTTAAAAATGTAAAACCTTTTGAAAAGATGGGAATTGACTACTGACGGGTAAAATGTGGTATAGCTTCAAGGTGTGAAAAGAAGTCCCTCAAAGCAACGTGGAAGAACCTTAAACCTGCATTCTTTTTAATGGCCATCAGGGGGCCATACCTGTAGTTGTGAAAAGATTTCTAAAGGACTAGAAAACCTTGAGGACTTAAACTATATAAACTGACTTTGTTTTGTTCAATATGACCCAAAACCCAGTGACAGCGTTGTAAACTTTGGTCATTCTAAGTGTGGGAATTATCTGCAGAATGCTTATTGGCTAATGTGGTGTAGATTTCATTTGCATAACAGAAACTGGGCACTATGCACATGTAGCATGCTGTGCTATCCACACCCCAGCAGAGAGAGAGAGGGGGGAAGGTAAAGCAGGTCAGTAGGGAAGTAGTGATGCACAGTGGTACCCATAGCTAGTGCACATACACCCATAGTGAAGTTGAATTTTGGTCTGCTGGTTCACATAATTCAACTTGATAGCCTGCAAATGCATGTTGGTAGCATCTGTCTAAAGGTCAAACTGAGAAAATGTTTTAGACTTCTTCTAGAGCTGCAGAAATGATGTACAGCATTTCATGTAACAAGAAACATCATGTAGACGTGATGTAATTCCCCTTTAAATATTTCTTAGTGAGCAAACGTATGGATTCATTTAGTCTCAGCTCTGTCGTGGAGTACAGTCAGAAAGGCCAGTGCCTCAGGGACAGCCTTCACAAAGAGATTGTTTTGTTTACTTTGCAGAACTCGAGCATGCAGCCCGGAGCCCCAGATGAAAACACAATGTCATCTCTGCAACTAGAATCAACAGCTCAGTCTTTGGAGAACCACGGTGCCTCTGATGTCCCCAGTCAAACTCTTCCATCTATTATTATCTCCCAGTACGATTCCCCTTTAGAACTGCCTGAGGAGACTGACATTAATCCACAGCCTTCTGTTGACTCAAAGTCCTCAAATGAAAATGGCTCCCAAGAAAAAAACGAGGATTCTGATAATCCCTTAACCTCTCACTTTAAAACACTCTTCAAAGGATTTGGCCGATATAGATCACACGAGTCTCTGGCCTCAACAAAAAACGGCGGTGCGGAAGATGTGCCCGACTCGGGCTTGCAGCGGGAGGGTCCAGAGGGCTCGTCGTGGCTTCACTTCAGTGCGAGGTCCAATAAAAGGGAGAAAACGTGTTTTAGGTCCGGAGGACTGTACAAGGCGAAAGGAAAGGAGGCACAGGCTACACTGCAGAGAGGGGACAACTCCCAGGCTCTAAAGAACCAAGTCAACAGGGAACAGCCGGAGGCGACCAAAGCCATATTTGATCTGCTGAAAGAAATATCCGGTTTGTTTTAATGTTTAAAGCCACTTTGTACTGTCATGTATACTTCACTCAACATTTTAAAGCACATTGTAGCTTTTTATATTTATTAATGCATTCCTTTGAAGACTAGGCAAACAGCTGCTTTGGTTCATTTCAGTACAAGAACAAAATTAACCTGTAGAGACTTGAAACTTGCCTGAGAAAGTTAATCCTTTGTAGTGAGTATTTGGTCCGTGTGAACTGTCACGTGGTATTTTAAGGTGAGAGCATGGCTTGTTTTTAAAAGCCCAAGAGTGGTGTATTCACACTCTCTCACACAATGAAGGGCTGACAGCTGGCAGCCGCATTATGTTCTCAAAAGATTTTCTCCAAAAATAAAAACCTTTTTTGCTTCGACAGTGCAGATTAAAATCGTGCAGGTCACAAAAGAAGTCTTAGACAAAAGCGCAGCCTTGATGTTTGCTGTGATGATTTATCAACCTCAGGCAAACCTCACAATCATGAAAGCCCCCCCCCCCAGTACTGAAATAAACTGCAACAAGCTCAAAGGCAGAAAAATGTCTGTTTATATTCCTTATGATAAAAGCTGTGGTAGTTCAGAGCATCTATTCTATTTGATATGTTTTGACACTTAAATTGGATTACATTATCTTTTTTATAATTTGGCACTTTGAGAGAGTTAACAAGCTAATTTTATTTTTATAGCTTAAACCTACAAATTGGAGATTTGCCTCTGGGCTTTACAGTGGTCTTGTACCTCATGTTATGCAGACGTCCATCTGTGCAGCTACAGCTTGATGTGCAGATGAACAGAATTATTAGCCCACCTATGACAGTATTCCCCAAGAGGTGTTAAACAGAGCGAGGAATGTTTTTAGCACAGGTAAACATTAAAGTTTTATTTTAGATGATTACATTATTTTTACTTTGCACACAGAAATAAAATTATTTCATAAAAGACAAACTACCAGGGGCCAAATGATTAACCCCACTGATGCCAACAGTCAGTTGTGATTGTTTTTGTTGGGCAGCCTGCCATCGTTTACTGTTTTCAACAAGTCTTGCATGAGTCTCCTGAGCAGTCGCAGCCCATTCTTCTTCATCTCTTTAGTTCTTCCAGATTTGATGATCTTTTAGTCATCCAATTTAATGGGACGTGACTGGTTGCTGTCATGTTGGAAGACAAAGCAATAACCCACACCCAGTTTTGCTGCGACTGCTTGAGGTTTTCTGTCAGAATATTCACATATCCATCCTTCTTTACGATTCCTTCCACCTTGACCAGATTCCCAGTTTCAGCATTCAGGCACCGTTATACTCCCACCACTGTTTCACTGTGGGTTCTGTGTTCTTCGGATTGTACACCTCTGCTGTGTTTCTCCAAACATAAGCAGCATCTCTTTGTTTCCTTTCCACACTCTTCCCATCTCTGGCAGGTTTGTTCTTTATTGTGTGGCTTATTGAGTTTCTTGATGATACTTCTCGCACCAGTTCTTGACATGTGGAAATGCTGTGATAACTTTGTATATCCATCCCCTGCTTTGTGAGCATCAACAATTCTTTTTCTCAAGTCCAAACTGATTTCTTTTGTTTTTGGCACAGTGCTTTCTCAAATGACAGCTCAAATCTTTGAAGAAGTTTTCATACTGTGTGTAAATTGGAAGATAACCTTCATTTTTAACTTGACTTTACAAGCACTGAGAATTACAAAGGTAAAGCCTGTCACTGCACAGCAGCAGGGGGGCTAATAATACTGGCCCTTTTTTTTTGTTTTCCTGAAATAAGTAAAGTTAAGACAAGCTAAAAACATGCAACATAGTGCTACTCTAAGATGACACTAACACTCTTATTTCCCTTACAGGAAACTCCTTCCTCATAAATATCTTCGACACGGTTCTGAAACCTTTTATGCCCATTCTGAAAAAGTAAGTGGCACCAGCGCGCTCCCACGGGTCAAACATTGTTATATCCCGGTCTATGAATGACTCATGAGTTTTGCCTATTTTTCTCCAGGAAAGTGAACTCTTTCCTAAGAAAGGTGAACCCAACACAGGCGCAGATGGCTTCGTACATCGACAACCTGCGCAGCAAACTGTGGCCAGAGTCTCCTCCACCAACACCTCATCCTCCTCGTACCGATGAGGAGAAGGACGAGACCAGGGATCGAGCGCATAACCTCATCAATGCCAAATGTAACAACACCTCTTTGCAGTGCAGCAGTTGATTTGGCACTTAATAATCCATCTAAAGTTGTTTTTGTTTTTTTGTCTTTGCCATAGATTCAAATGTTTTGTTCCTGAAGAAGACAGACATGGAGTCTGTTTTCAATCTTTTCCAGGACAGAGAGGAAAACAAAACCCTGGTTTACGTGAGTATGCAAACTTCCTTTTTCAGCACACCTCATTTTTTGTATCAAATTCTCACTTTTCACTGTATGTTGCACGTAAATCTTTGTCCTTTCTCACGTCTCCACTCCCGTAACAGATGCTCCTGTCATTTCTGTTGAGAGAATTTCTCCCCAGTGAGTTTTCACTGAATGAGAGTGCTGCTGTTCTGCAAAAAGTGACCAGCTCCACCAGCTGATCGGTGACCGCCTGTTTTTACCTGTGCTGAAGTTTTTAAAGTATCCAGTTATTTATTAATCATCTTAAAGTGCCTTAAAACGTTTGAGACCACATGTTTCGCAGCCTTTTCATACGTATATAATTTTTACTTCAAAAGTACTGTGAATATTTTGTATTGTGAACTGCTTTTGTATACCTTCACATGTCAGGTTAATGAATTGTGACTGGTGTGTACTGGAAAACATTCTTTGTGGGAGCCAACTTAACTTTTATTGTTGACCTCAAGAGAAGAAAGTGGCCTATACCTTATATTTACAGGTTGAATTTCACTCTGCATGATTTAATAATTGTTTTTCAAAAAATGTTTTCACTTTGAGAGTTTCTGTATGGTTTATACTCTGTTAGAGTTAACTTTTTTTTTCAACTATTGTGGAAGCAAAATATGTCACAATTTAAAATTGCCTAAATGTGTCAAACCGCTGCCGGCACAGCTGTCAGTGGAAACTTGAAATTATGCAAATGTGAATTGTTCCAAATAAAATATTTTAATAAAGGTTATATCCGTCTTTGTGTATAACTTAAAATTAGACTGAAACTGTGTAAATGTGAGCTCTAAATTGGTTTCTGATACCAGCAGCACATTTTCTTTGAAGCAAAACCTGAGTAAAAGATGATTCATGCGGTTTAAATGGGTTAATCCTCTAAGGGAAATCGCGTTAGTGAAGTGTGAGGTGTATGAAAATAATTACGGTTATAAATTCACTGGATTAAAATACCTTGTTAACGTGCAGACACCATTTATTTATTTAATTCCCAGCCAGCAACGATCACATGTTTAGCGGGGTCTACATGTTTGATATAATAATGGGTACGGTCTTAAAAAATGAGGCCAATTCAGATCTTTAAAAATGGGAAATGCTTTTGTTTTTCAGTTCTAATTAAAAGAACGAAACGAACCCGATGTTACTAGATGAAAATTGTACATGACAGGATTATCCAGGTCACACAAGGGAGATTATGGCCAGTGTAACATTAATTTTTTCATTCTCCTACTCGAGTCAGGTAGCAACACCACTGAACCAAACGCTCATTTCCACAAGAAAACTGTTAAATCTGATTTAATCCTATTATCAGCCTCCAGGTGATCAACGAGAAGTCAACATAATCTTATGACGAATATGCAAGTGAATTCTTTCCCAGACCATCAACTTGTTTATTAATTCACTTTGGTTGACTGACACAAAAAACTAAAGACTGTCTTGCAGGGGGATCATACCAACTTCAGTGTCTCTGAATTTTCAGGCCACAACAATCTATTAAAATGTAGGACATTTATATCCCAGACAAATACATTGTCTGGGATATAAATACGTTAAATAATGGACATTACATTATGGGTCTGGGGGAGTAATTTAGCAGACATAAGCATTAACATTATATTGAAACATACTCACTGGCCACTTTATTACATGGCAGCAACTCTGTGAAATTATGGACGTACACATGGTCAAACTGAGCGTCGAGCGGAAGAAAGGTGATTAAGTGAATTTGAACGTGGCATAGATGTTGGTGATGGACAGGCTGGTTGGAGTATTTCAGAAACTGCTGCTCTACTGGGATTTTCTCACATAACAAGCCCAGTGTTCACAGAAGAGAGAAAATATCCAGTAAGCAGCAGTCCTCTGGGTGGAAATGCTTGTTGATATCAGAGTTATGAAGAGAATGGCCAGACTGCTTCTAGCTGAGAGGAAGGCAAAAGTAACAGCAGAAGAGCACACTGGGTGCCAATCCTGTTAGCTAAAAACACAAAACTGAGGCTACAATTCATCCAGACTCACTGAAATTGGACAAGAGAAGATTGGGGGGGGAACGTGGCCTGTCTCGATTTCTGCTGACATTCACTTGTTAGTACCAGAATTTGCCATTAACTGGCTGTAGTGGGGGATGTTTTCTTGACACACTTTGGGTTCCTTGGTACCATCTGATTGTCTCCATTGCTTTGCAAACATCTTCTGATGGTTGTGTGCGGGAGGATAATGTGCTAAGGTACAAAGCCAAAATAATCTCAAACTGTTTTTTTTTTCTTCTTTTTTTAAAAACATGTACTCAAATGGCCTCCACAGTCAACAGATCTAAATCCAATAGAGCACCTTTGGGATATTGTGGAAGAGGAGATTCAAATCAAGAATGTACAGCCGACGAATCTGCAGCAGCTTTGTGATGCTATCATGTCAGTATGGGAACAAAACAGTAATTCAAGTGAGTGAATGTGGCATAGTCATTGTGGCCAGGGGAGCTGCTTTGAGTTTTTTAGAGAAAGCTGGTATACAGGGACTCAAAATTTGATGTTTTGTTTGAATAATTGACTACATTTAAAAATTAAAAGTGTCAGTATCGATAACCACGTACCACCTAATGCTGGATGTGCAATAAATAAGGGAGATTGCGTTGACTTTGCTGAAGTGTCCTTGAGCAAAACAGTCTTTCCGGTTTCCCCAGCTGTTACAGCTCCTCCCGTCCAGCAGGTGGCAGTGCCGTGATGAGCAGGCGCAAACAGCCCGCGATGTTCAGTAATCCAAGATGTCTGCGCCCTGAAGGATGCCGCTGACGGCGTGAAGGTACATGACAAGGAACAGGTAAGATGACAGTGTGGCTTTTCCCGTTTCGTTTGGGTTCAACCCGGCGCCGTTTGACCTGCTAATGAGGTTTAAAGCAGAAACGATGTTTGATATGTGTCTGTAGCTTCGGCTGTCCGGTCAGTCTGTGGTCACAAAGTGCTGCTGCTGCTCTGCGTCACGCTCATTTCTGGATTTTCGGGGTTACAGTTGCCCGTCATCGCGTTGTTTGATTTATTAAAATGATAGGATGGAGTCTAAAACCAATGCTTTGAAGCTCCCGCTAATATTAAAGCATCTGCTTGTTTAACAGCTGTGGACAGATCACCGGTCAAAAACTAGATCCTGTAAATCAATGGGAGCCACTTATATCCCGGTATCTGTATCAGCTGTCTTTTATTAAGTGGCAACACTACAAGATATCTAAAGATGTTAGCATATCCAAATGAAGGACCTTGGAAATATGAAGTTTCTTACTTTGAACTTTGCGTAGAAAGTTTGGCTATTTTTTTTCTTCTTCTTAGATTTCATTTCGTGTGTTTTAAGAGTTTTGGGTAGATGATGATTTTCTGGTGGCACAAACAGATTTTATCAATGGGGTGACACGTGGAAACCAGGGAGAGACATATGGGGGGGCAGTTTTGATACATTGTTGGCAATTTGTGAAAATTGGCAACCAAAAAGAGTCTGAAAATGGACTGAATGGCTGCAGTGGACATCGCCATTCTGCCTAATCACGTTTTTTACTTATGTGACCAGCCACATACATAGCATGCCCAAGGCGGAGCAGAAGAGAATTCATATGCATTTATGTGCCATAGAGACCAATTCCCTTCATGGTAGCATGAGTAGCATTAATGGTCCCTTCAATGCTACTCAAGGTCTGCACCTTGATATTTACAATATGAAGGATCATAGGCATGTTTTATCGTCTCTGAAGGGGTCCCCTTCTCCAAAAAAGGGAAAATGCTAAGCAAAGAGACACAGCCAGAGGCATCTAGATAAAATATCATCATCTTCCTCCTCACCTCAAGCCTATTCTCCTGAACTGAAGTCATGGCTGTAACACACAAAAACCTGCATACTGCACATGCTTATTTATTCCTTATATTGTCAGCAGATTAGGCATGCAACCCCTCTCTCCAGCTGTGAGCTGGCTAAACAGAAATAAGAGCTGGTTATAAGCTAACGTTATTCCAGCTAATGTTAGGCCTCCCTCTGATAAACAATTTGATTACTTTTTCACATCTTATGAGAGTTTATTCACCAAGTGTCCAAGTTTAACAGTGTTAGATCCAGCAGCCAACTAAGAGCTAACAGAGGCAAAAACCGTGGTTCTTACCTGCAGAAAAGTTCAGGAAGTTCCTGAACGACTCACATCAGTGTCGCTCTTGTTAGACAGAAGTGAGCCTCACTGACTCATATCGTGCTCCTTTCACAAAGTTTTACAAGCTCATCTAGAGCAAAGACATGAACACATATTAACAGCTGAGGTAAACAGCAGGCTGGTAACCTACACTCTGAAATAAATGGCAGATATTGTTGTTTGTCCTAGAGTGGCCACTATAGCTACAGTTATGCACTTGAATGGGGAGGGTTAAAAAACAGCATTCATTGGCAGCAATCTACCAACATATGTTGGTGAGATTATAAATACCAATTTTAATCTTACTGAAGTAAGAGGAAAAAAAAGAATAAAAATATACCTAAAGGAAAACATCCTTGTTTAATCGTCCACATTATATTACTCGATCATAATTATTGATTCATTAATGTGTCACTGTGTTGCAGTTGGAGTTTAATGTAATTAATTTTGACGACTTCTGCCTGGTGGAGGATTTGTCTGAGGTGCAGAAGCATATTATGGCGAGGTTTGCTTTCGTTGCCATGCCGCTGTCTCTCATATCAAACAAGAAGATAGTCCTTCAGAGCGCTTTGGATGAATGTTTCGCAAATCTTTTCCTGCCAATGCCACCTTCAAATGTTCGTGCCCTTCAGCCCCCACAAAATATATCAGTTATTAACAGTAAAGAATGACCCAAATTACATTTCTCCGAGGCAAAAGTTCACACAATAGCTTTCCCAAACTCAGTTATTTAATTTTCCCTACATAAATGATAAATCATAGATATTTAACTTGGTTTCACTCAGTGTTATTCCCCTAGAGTAGCTTAATGTGTCACCAGGGGAAACATTGCTGTAGAGAAACACAGGAAACAAAGTACCCTGGCTGAAATTCATGCCACAGTTGTTGCTTACAGTGGATGTCCTCTTATTCATACACATGGGACTGAGGTTTGCATGTTACAACCCTTCATCAGGAGGGTCTGTCCTATTAAGTGTTATATTTACCCATAGGGCTGTTCGATATAAGGATATCGGATGACCACATAAAAACATCTGTTTCATTTTACGCTATCGTTTATTTCGTGGTGTCGCAAAATAAACTGTTTACGGCAATATTTTTTCACCGTTTTGATGGTCACTGTAGTGGCTATATTAATTTCTTAAAGTTGTCTCTTTCTCTTATATTTAATATAACCACACTACAGAAGGACAAGCGCCTGTTTTTATGCGTTTTTGGTTAGCAACAACGACGGTAACAGCATCGCGTGTCCGCTTGTTTATGTTCCACATAAACCTTTCACAATAAAGCTCAAGATCCTGTTGAGACTTTTCAAAATAAACTGAATCACGTGAAAGAGCAGATTATTTACAGATGAGAAGTTAAAAAAAGAGCCGCCAGGTGCTAAAAAATAAACCTTAGACTCGAACGTTAGAACAGGCTTTTCCCCGCAACACGCCGTGTAATAAATACTCACAAAGAAAACGGTGGCCGTTACAACTTATGTCTAAAAATGTATCGTTTCATGCATCGGTTAAAACACTCGACTCCAGCTACATGACCCGCAGCTGGAAACACTTCCCGCAAGACGAGCTGCCCGAGATTGACAGAATTTACAGAAAATGTTACATTTTTGTGATTTATATCGTTATCAGGACGATAGAATTCTTATATCGGGATATGAGATTTTGGTCATATCGCACAGCTCTATTCACCCACCTTAATTACGTGAACATCGAAGCCTGCTTGTTTCTTAATCATTTCTAACTGAGTCCGAGTTCATAGCCAGCTTTTGAAAAAAGAATGCACACATGAAGCTAAAAACAGATAATTACTGCTTCGTTTCAGCAATTATTACAGCACAGTGCTGTGATTAACTCTTAGTGACTTCATAGTGCAGTGGTTTACACATTCACCCAACAGGCTGTGGTGACCTCTTGTGAATAAGGGAGCAGGTGAAAGTAGCTGTAATTAACTGTAAATTGCAACTGTGGTTGAAAAGCTAATAAATTATGTGACATTAAAAGCTGTGCTTATGTCCATTTTCACTACCTTCACTCACCTCCTGATATTTGGATGCATCATTCCAGATCATATCTTAACCTAAGAACTTCGATTCAGGTAATGATAAGATTATATTTCCTCTAACCCGCCTTGCATTAAAATTTAGTTGCTGTTACTGCAGCCCAGAATATTCAGGTCATGAAAAGCTTTTAAAGGCTTTTTGATCCATTGTATCAGAGGTTTGAATTGGCTCATCGCACTTCCAAGAGTCGTTCAGCCAGAGAGAGTTTCCCCCCCCCCCATCATCTGCCGTTTTATATTTTTCTTTTAGTAGTTTTTCATGCAGAACAATATAAGATTAAAAAGAATTTTCTCTGGCTGGGTTTAGTTTTTGTCTTTCCTCACCTGGTTGGAACCTGCTGATTGATATTAGAGTCGTACTGTTCTTCCTTTGTCCCTGAAAACTTAAAGGGATTCTCTTTAAATTGCAAAAAAAAAAGTGAAACTCAGCTATCTGCTGCTTGAGATTAAAGATTGTTTTAAGTAATAAACGACCGATATGTGGTGGGTATCAGCAGTAACTGCAGGTTTCTTGTAGGTATTCAGTCTCTGCTAATTCTGGTCTGTGTTTTTGAGGTCACTAAGCATCCACCCACTTCTGCTGTTATATATTAATGATACTTCCTCAGTACTGTGACTGTGAGGTCCAGCTGCAACGGGAGCTCAGACCCAGAGGGGCAGATGGCTTCAGAGTTCAGACTGTTTACTGTCACATTCTGGCTGCTGTCACACTTGGCTTGCAGTTTCTGAAGATAGAATTTTATAATGTCAGAGCTGTGTGTATCCACATGACACCCGGAGATGGCTGAGATGCTTCTCCTGTGTGTAATCGTCGAGATGTGTAGCTGTACTACTTCTCCTCCTCCTCCAGTATTACTTTTCCGCGTTGAGGCGTCCACAACACGGGGAAGTCTAATGAGGCCACACAAATCACAGATCCTGCCACTTAAACGTACAACATCCTGTTGTGAATTCGAAGATATTAGTTCTAGCTGAACATGCAGTCTAACTCTAGCATGCTTTTTAAGACACCAGTCGGTGGTTTTGATGTGTGTTGTGCTTTGATACCAGGAAAAAATGGCTGTGGTGTAGCCATAAAATATAAAACAAGCTCCCCGACTGCAAAATATAGCAGAAAATAATGCGGAGTCTGTGCTGTTTTCACTTTTATTAATATATTTCTCAAGTACCCTCTCTGCTGCTGATTCGTCATTGTTGTTGTTTGTTACTTTTTCTAGATTTATTCCAAGTACAAGCAGTTTGTAACACATTCTGTCTTGCCAGTCGAAGATGATGGGGCGAGGGAAATGTAATTCAGAAGAGCCAGTAAAGAAAACTGCCTCCCTGGGATTTGATCACAGGCAAGCAGAGATAATACATGCAGAGTGTTGGAGGGCCGGGAGTCATCACTATTCAAGTACAAGGTCCCGGTTTAAACCTGAGCCACAGTGATGGGCATGTGCTGTTTTAGTAGTCGAGTTCCCTGATATTAAACACGATCATTAAAACAATGCAGATGAGAGCTGCTACTCATTAACTGTCTCCTTTTTGCATGGTGGCTTCTTATGACTTTGGCAGGAGATGTCACTCGCTATGTGGCTGTTTGACAAAACATGAGCATCTTATTAAATGAGATAGATTTGCTCCATTTAAGCCTCATGAGCATCTGTAGGGTAGGATGCTGTTGTTGGACTACATGGCATTGATGTTTCGGTCGATCTAAAGGTGATGGATGGACCCGAGTTTAGGCCTCTGAGCGCACCAGTCAAGTTCTTTCACACAAGACTGGGAAGCCATGTGACTTTCCTGGAGATATTATCTTACTGAAATGATAAGCCACCATATCAATGTAACATACATGTCAGAAAGTTGGGAAAAGGGCAATGAAACACTGGAAAAGCTGTGTAATGCCTAATAAAATGTATACTTGGTTCCATTTTTTTTTAACAGCCAAATTAGTTAATTAGTAACATGATTGGCTACAAAAAAGATCATCCCAGATCCCACAGAGATAGATTATTCAAAAAGTAAAAGATGAGTAAGGTTTCACCACTTTATGAAAAGGTGTATGTGTGCAAAAGATTAACATAAAAACCTGTAAATGTAAAACAGCAAATCAGCTCTTCAAATGTCTCCCACATGACCATCTAAGATTAGCCTGATGAAAAAATTCTCAGGGAAAGATACACCTCTTAATAGGATAAATACAAAATATCAGGCCCCCATTGTTATTATTTTAGTGGTAAAAGATATTTCAATAGAAATGAAAATGAGAGAGAACCTCTTCAAAAATTTTGGATATAATATTAACAGACTTGCTATTTCTAAAAATGTTCATTTGAATTTGGTACACAGTGATACCCGGGGAACTTCACACTGAAGCTGGATGAAAATGTGTTCTTCTCCATATTCAGGCTTTAATATCTGTGAAAGCATTCGCCTGATTTAAATTCTATTTTTTTTTAAATGCCACGTGGTTTGCTTATGAGAAGCTGTGAATGAAACGGCAGTCCCCTACATGGAGAATTGTGATTTCTACAGGCCTCCAAATCTGTGGTCATAGATCAGACATCTGTAAATTCGGGGGATCCATTATTGTATGCTAACTTGTTCAGGGCTCGCAAAATTTCAAAATCCCTGGTAGCCCTTCGGGCAGGGACTCTTCAGTTTTTGGTAGCCCAAAATAAATTTAAGTAGCCCGAATAAAAAAAGAGAGCAATTTTTTGATTGATGTTTTGTTTCCTGTTTGGTTTCCGTATAATATTGTAACGGAAACAAAACATTAATCAAAAAATTGTTGAAACACAAATTACAACATTGTATAAAAATTACAATCATCAACTCAAATACTTGGTTCTAATGGAAAACAGAAATTGCTATGAACTTGTAAGAACTGTGTAGGACATTAATCAGTCTGTGTCAGATCCTGAATTTGAAATTTCCACTGAAGTCACAGGTAAGAGGCAAGTGGAACCAAGATCGAGGCCATTTGCATTTTGAAGTTTGCAAAGACTGCTAAATTGTGCCAGTGGTAGTTCACTCTTTGCAACATAGTACGCTGTTCTAAACAGATTTTTCAGGTTTATTTTTAGTATCTTATTTGCAATCGGTGTTTGTTCTGGGAAAGATATTGCAGACTGAGCAATGCATTTCTTGCATTTCTCATGGGTTCTAATGGGGGCCTTTCTTAAAATGACTGGTCCCAGTAACAAAGGCGCTTGTCGACTCAGAAATCGAGGGAAAACCAACAACACACCCGGCAGAACATTATGTTATTTACACGGGTGCACATAAGTGGTCCGCATGTGCTCATTTGCTGTCAAAATAAAAGACGCTTCTTCGACATCTTTAAGAGTTCTAAACAAATGTCTGTCCTCCTCCAGAAAATCTTATGTACGCAAACACGCGTTGCAACTTATTATCTTGTGCGCTGTTTTTATTTTGACAGCGAATGCGCACCTGCGGACCACTTATGTGCAGCCCTGGTTATTTAGCTCGTCATATTGCAGCCACAGAAATTATTTTGTCCATGAAACCATAAAGCTGCACTTTCTTTTTGCCTTATAGTCTGATTTGTCATAACTTTTCCATTTTGTGGTAAGCTTTTCTTTGGCTGTCACTTCTTCACCCTGACCTGTCTTATTTGGCTCAGCAGAACTAAAATATATATCCTGCTGCTTTTATACACACACACTCACATAACGCTCAGTGATTCTCTGCGCGATCAACCTCTCACATGTTTAAGCTGCGGGAGGATCACTTGTCATGTTTGCATAGTAAGCTAACGATTGATGAGACGATGTCAGAGGAATTGGTGCACAAATTATCGTCACTCACCAATCAGTGCTGTCGCTCTCTATACACAGTTCGTGTGATTGCAAAGTGAAAGCAAAAAACAAGCGCAAATTCAAACGCGATTTCAATATGTCACATATTGACAGTGGCTCATCGATGCCAATGACATAATTACCCAGCTACATTTCCGAAAGAATGCAAAAGCATTGACATATATTTTTCCTTCCTACGACAGCCCGACAGGCAGGGAAGAGATAGATTTTGGTAGCCCGACTGGAAAAATCGCTAGCCCCGGGACGTCGAGCTAGCGATTTTGCGAGCCCTGTTGTTCATATTCATAGTCATAGCAGCAGATATTTACCAAACACGTTTGAAGGACCTAGCTCAATTAAATTTTAAAATGGGTAACTGGCTTGGTCAGCAAGTTGCAGCCTCAAGCGGCGGGCTTCAAGATTGCAGTGTTTGTCATATCTGTGTCGGCTCTGTTTTTTAACCCTGGAGGTGTATGCTCGGCTATAACTCTATCACATAAAGAAAAAGACACAGAAATAAGCAGAAATGCTGCCTTTTCCAAGCCTGACAGACGGAAAGTGAGAAACAAGAAAATCAAGAAGAGCATCCAGCTTATTATCTGTGATTAGTTCAGACGTGTGGCTATCATTTCTCCACATGGCTGAATTCAAAATAAGCATATACAGTTATGTCCACCTATTTTTTTAGATGCTGGTACAATTGTTTTTTGTAGCTATTAATTATTCATTAATTAGCTATTAATCATAAAGTACGCAAACAATTAAAGAAATTCTTTGCCATTTTGAGGTATTAGAATTATTTTTAATGCACCACCCCTATTTTTGGGGAGTCAAAAAGCAACCCTGCAAATGAAAATAGTTTTCAGTAAATATTAACTCTTATTACTATATTTATTTATTTACTTACTTATTAATGCTTAATACTTTGAGAGGAATGCTTTGCAGATATGTCTGAAGTCAGAAGCCAAGGTTTTCTCTTTTGTGGTGCTTTACCAGGCCTGTACTGCAGTTCTTGTTGTGGGTATTTCTGCCTTGAGTTTCTCATCAGTAAGTGAAATTCATTTTGGGTCGGGTTAAGATGAGGTAATTCACTCAGCCGTGGCAGAAATTCTGACCTTCAGAAACCCCTTAGTAGCCTTCACAGTCTGTCAGTCTGTACTGTGAGACACCATCCATGCATCCTTGCTGCTGTTGGGCGAGTGTAAGCAGAAAGTGTAACTCTATTCACTTCAGAATTCATCCATCTGTCTCCTGTCACATCATCAATAAAAACTGATGACCTCGTGCTATTGCAAGCCACACAGATCCATGTAATCTCTACATTATGGTGTGATATATCTACCTTCTGGGGAGTTTTTTTTTTTTCCCCTAAGGTTGGTTTTTTTGGTTTTTGTTTTTTTTTTTTTTTTTTTTTTTTTTTTAAATCATGGAAAGGATTCCACGATCATCCACTGCTGTTGTTTTCAGTGAGTTCATTCACCAATCTGATGAACCAATGAACCAATCTGTTGATATTCCTCCCTGTTTGAGTTGTGTTGCTATTATTGTTGTTGTTATTATGGCCTGTGTCACTTCCACAAGATCTCATTTATGGTTTTACAGCCACAGCATCCAAATACGGCTCAACTCCAGACTGTTCACCGGTTTTTAATTTATGAATAAATAATATACACAGCTCACACCTAAAAAAAAACCCAAACAAAAACAACAACTTATGAGTGAATTGTACAGCTACATTTCAGGTCCAGAAAACAGTGGGTTGGCTGTAATTCCGCAGCACTTAATAAAATATTTACATTGAACCCCTTCAATCCAAGCTGGAAGTCTGCACTTTCAGCCTGTATCCATCATATTTGTAACCTCATAATGAGATTTGGTTTTATTTAAGGCTATTTTCTGTAAAATTGATTACTTACTGAAATGGAAGTAAGGAGTTGTTTATTTCTGAAATGCACAGCCAAGAGCCCAGAGAGATGAGACCTGCAGGTTCAGATTTGGGTTAAACCAGGTAGTGCAAGTTCCCGTTTTCAGTCTTGAGGGATCATTCAGACTCTTCTTGAGTTCTTCTTTTTATTTGACTGGCCTTTAGCACTTGGCATTCAGCAATCAATAGCTCCAGGGCCGAGGTTTGATGGGATGAATACTAATTTAGTGGAACAGCATTGGCATATGACTGGCTCTCTATAACTTTATATCTGACGTTACCTCTTAATCCTATTGAGAGCGTCCTGTGTGGCACAGTGAATGATCACAGCCCAGTACATTTGTTCTGTTTGGTCACTGCATTAAGCCCATCGATTACAGTTAATCTGTAGCTTCTAATTCGTAGCACGGTGCCATCCAAACAGATAGTGTATCCAAGAGTTTCTTACTGCCTGCTGTGAAGGACCTTCCCGTGCAGTTTGTTTTGCTGTTAACAGATATTTTGTCGCCTTTTTTCATTCAAGGACACCATTCGTTTATTGCGGCTCTAATGCAATTCAGACTTTTCTGCATAGATGAGCAGAAACATAAAATTGCTATTATAATTGTAATATGCTTGTGTTTTTTTTCTTCTGGTATCCAGGGACTTCAGCTTGTCTCCAGGGCTTTTCCTCCTGTTTATCTTTAATATGCAATAAAATGTTTGACAGCAGAGTTGTGTAGCAGTGGCAGTGGTTATCTTAGAAGTCACATGCACGTGTACCACTGACTCATTGTGAATTTCCCTTATATGAAATGTAAAGGTGATTGTTGCCACTAGATGGACTGCCAAACTAAGAGTTGAATAAAACAACATGTCAGAGGTGTTTTAAAGTCTGCCTAGAAGATAAGACAGAACTTGGTCTGTTTTATTTGGAATTTCAAAGAATACTAATCATGGTTTCTGCTTGGAAAAAGATGCTGGCAGGTTTTTATCTTTTTAAAGACGTGGAAACAGAAACTGTTTTTTTTTCTCTTAAGGCTGACTGATGAGAGCAGAATAAGAATACTTCAGTTTCTGTCAGGGTGTGACAAGATTATACTCTGAGGGCAGGAAGTATCGAGTAATGGATCACGCATTGTAATCTGCTAAACTACAATCCTCCTAATTAGGGCTGGGAATTATCAGCCGAGCTGCAGATACCATGTTATCAAAACACATGAGACACACAAGCAAATCAAGTCAGAGAAAAAAAAGAGCTCCGCTAGTTAGAAAATAAGGTCGTGACATTGATAAAATTCTCAGCTGATAATGACAATGTTTAAATGCAGGTAAAAGATCTTAATAGATGGTGTTTAGCAGGTATAATGTTTATCATTTTAATTAGTGTTTTACCATGCAAAGAATACCCAAATGAGCTGTGTAGCTGAGGGTGATGTCTTTAATTTCCTGGGTTACACAATTCATTGTGTTAGAGTACCAATTTTAGTGCCAATTTTTAGGACAATCTAGTCAGTATTCATCATGACATTTCACTTAAAACCTCAAATGTCAGATACAGGGGATCGCCAACTTTTGTGGCAACAAATCTGATATAATATTTCATGAAGTACAAAGTTTTGACCTCCTCGCTGTACTACATCAAAAGTCAGGAGATCAAAAGTCTTTAGGATTTTTCCTGTGGGCATAATGGATATTTGTATCAAATGTCAAGGCAATCCATCCCATAGTTGTCACGACATTTCTTTCAAAACCACAAATGTCAACCTCAGGGAAAGTCAGAGGATCATCAAAGACTTCATTATCTGGGCGACGTCAACATCTGTACACAATTTAGCGGCAGGCCTTCAAAGAGGTGCCATGCCACCAGTATGGGTAGAAATTATAGATAAAATATGAGAGCAGTAAGTTCACATACAAGTTTCCCATCAGCCCTAATTTGACCTTAGTTGCTGGAAAAAACAAAATAAAACACTGAGGCATGTGTTCAACTAGGTGTAGATTATTTGGGCTGCTCTAGATGAAAGATTACCAGTTTTAAATAACTGTGGTGATGTCTTTGGTTAGGTGTCTTGAACAGTGGTTGAACGTCACACAGGGAGTGTTTCCAAGCAAACTCTGAAACTTTCAATCGTTCTTTTATAAAAGGAAATGAGTTAAATATCATCCTACAACCCATAGTGTCGCACCTTCTGACAATCATTAAAAACAAACCATAAACATAACAGAAAAATGTTAAACAACAGTTTATTTTCCGTTTCATGTGATAACATGATGATATGTTTTGAACCTTTAACAAGGTAAAAACCTCTGGTTTTACAGGACTCTTTGTGGTTTGATGAAAATCCAAGTTCACCCCATGAGTCAGTAACTTGTGGGACTACCTTTAGCAGCACTAACTTGACTATTGCTTCTGCAGCATTTCAATCAGGTTGTGGTCTGGCCTTTGACTGGGACATAGCAACACCTTGATTCTTACTCAGCCATTCTGTTGTCTATTTGCTGCTGTGTTTGGGATCATTGTCCTGTTGCATGACCCAACTTTGATGCTAAGCTTTATCTGCCAGACAGATGGCTTCACATTTGAGTCTAGAACTCTTTCAATGACTTCAAGGTACAGGTACTCTGGCTGCAAAACAGCCTCTAATCACCTTCTCACAACTGTCTGCATGACAGTGGGTATGTGGTGTTTGTGCTGATTTGCTGAAGTTTGAATTTTTCAGATGTGGCGCTGTGCATTATTATCTCCACTTTGGTCTGATCTTTCCAAAGGACATTGTTCCAGAAATCTTGTGGTTTGTTCAGATGCAGCTTTGCAAACTTAAGCCATGCTGCCATGTTCATTTTAGAGAGAAGACGCTTTCTCCTGACAAGCCTTCTTTTGTCTTTTTCTAATTGTTCTTTCATTCATTTTCATATTTAACATGTTAACTGAGGCTTGTAGACCTCAGATGTAGCTTTTGGGTTTGTTGGCTTTTATCTAAGCATTTCATGGTCTGACCTCGGGTTGAGTTTAGTGGGACATCCACTCCTAGAACGATTGTGGAATTGTACTAATGTATATCTGAATGCTCCAGACCAGCAATCCTGATGATCTGTTAACCAAGTCAATTTGATTACAACCACCTTGCTGCTACCCAGCCTTGTAATTTCTGTGTTTTTGTTTTTTTTCCCACTGGACCACATAGTCCTGTGAAAACTTTCTTTTGACATGACTGTATGAACACAACGCTGTGATAAAATCAACATGATCTGCAAATAAAGATTCTGAGCTAAAATAAAATTGAGTGAAGTGAATTTGAGGTTCAGTTCACATTAGTTACGTCCTCAGTGGCGACGCTGCTGCATTGCCAGCTTTTAGGATTATTATTAAATCTTTTCACTTCAGTCATTGAAGCCTTAATAAAAGCAAGAGTTACAATGGATCAGTGGGAAAAGGGAGATATCAGTGGACGGGATGAGGAACTAGTCTCACCGCTACAAGCATTTCATTTCACTTTATATATACATTACTTTGAAATCCTTGATAATAAAGTCATATTTTTCATCAGGTAAGTATCTGGGAGCTGAGGAGACCAGCTGCAGGACTTTAGAAGATGAATGTTGTCCCTTTCTTGTCTGATATAGAATTTTATCTGCTTAACAGTCCTGGACCTTCTTTGTCATATTATTTTTTCCATTTTGTTTTCAAATGGTGAAAGGTCTGGACTGCAGGCAGGCTAGTTCAGCACCTGGGCTATTTTACTATGAAGCCATGCTGTTGTAATAGCTGCAGTATCCAGTATAGTTCTGTCTTGCTGAGATATGTAAGCCCTTTCCCCAAAAAAGACGTCATCTAGATAGAAGCATATGTTGGTCTAAAACCTGTATATACGTTTCATCACTGATGGTGCCTTTCCAGGTGTGCAAAATCTGATTATGTCCCCATAATAAAACTCTTCTTTAGTCCAGAGCATGTTTTCCAAAGGTAATTTCAAATTACGATTTGTCTGACCACATAAGTTTCCCACTTTGCCTCAGTCCATTTGAAAGGATCTTTGACCCAAAGAAGATGGTGGCCTTTGTGGATCTTGTTCTTCTTTGCATTTGTTGACAGATGACAATTTCTGGAAGCGTTCACGTGCTCATGTAGCGATTTCCACGATACAATTGTACCTGTTTAAATGCAGTTTAAACAGTCCTGTTTAAACCCACCTGATCCAAAGATGGTGGATTTCCCAAACTAATATTCAGCCTTTTCTCTTATACACAGATTTCTTCAGATTCTCTCAAACTTTTGATATTATGATGTACTGTAGATGAAATAGTCAAACTCTTTGCAGTTTTACATCAAATTAACTTGTTCTGAAATTGTTCCACAATTTGTTGACAGGTTTTTGCAGATGAATGAACCGCTGCACTTCTTTTCTTCTGAGAAACTTCCTCTAAGATGCTCCAGCTTTTTCTTTTTAATATCACTTACTTTTCCAACTCCATGTTAACTTTTTTGAGACGTATTGCTGCCATCAAATTCAGAAAGAGCTAATATTTTTCATGAAATAGTAGTATGTTTCACTTTAAATATTTTATGCGTTTTCTATGTTCTATTGTGAATAAAATATGGGTTTATGGGCTTTGAAGATCATTACATTGTACATGGTGTCCCAAAACCTTTGGAGCCGGGACTGACATGTGCACTTTTTACATTAAAGTCAAGAAAACACAGGACACAGGATTACTCGACCACAGCACCTATTTGTGTGACATTTCTTCCAGTTGTTATTAATTTTGTGCCAAGGGGGAAGTAGCATGGAAATAAATAGTGGAGGCATTGCTACTGTTTGTCGTAGCCCTGAGGTATTATCATCATACAGTTTACATTCATCAAACCTGATAGCCCTCCCACGTTTATTAGATCCATGTCATGCAGTGTGGATTGGTTGCTGAAATCTCACAGCTTGTAGGAGCCTTCAAGTTTGAAAAATATGTACCACGGTGAATTGTTGAGGCAAAAGTTAATTTTTTAGCTCTGCAACACCAAAACAGTGTGCCATCTGTGAAGCATGATTGGTTTGAGTAGCATCAGATCTTTAAAAAAAACCATTCTCTATTTAAGGTGAATGTCAGGCATAAAAGTATAACAAGTTTTCAAGTTTATGTATACCACGGTCGCCAGGGTGGTTCTAATTCAAAGAGTAACACCGCAGGGAGAAGGATTGCTTTTAAAGACGCCGGTGATACTCTTATCTGTTGGATTGGCAAACACAACAAAGAAAAATCATTATTATCCATGTGAAGTCACCATTTCAGATCTTACTCTTGAAGAGTCCGAAGCTGACATAACCCTGAGATTTTTCACCTGTGAATGAGTATAAGACAACTCGTCTTCCAACAGTATGTCAACCTTTCTGCTTTAAATATTTCCAATATTACATCATGCCAATTTTCTATTGTTGATGGGGTAGGGTTTAGCCATTTTCTAGTAATAGTCTTTTTACTGCTACAACTTTATATCCCTCCTCAGCATTAAGCAAGGAACATAACCAAGGTAAATGGTTTCAGAGTTTAGAGGTATTTGGTTTTTTAAAAACACTGTTTAATGTCTTTTGAATGTCAATCCAAAACAACTTAAGCTTTGCTTAAGCTTTGGGCAGTCCTAAAATATAGGACTGCCCATATTTGTCTTGATGTTGGGCTTTGAAATATCTCATTATGGTGATCTCTGCAAGTCAGAGAGTTAGCTGAAGACCATTGGAACTGGTCTTCAATTTTGATTGGTTAGTCTGAGCTGGGTCTGCTCATGCATTTTTAGCATCTCAGATAAAGCCTCCTCCATTTTACAGCTTCTTCTCGTTTTCCCGGATTCTAGCTCCCGCCTCATCCAGGCTTGGGTTGGTTTTTGCATTTTCTCCTTTTAAATCTCGGAGTTGTACATCTTGACTAGGGTTGGGTATTTCTGCGAGAAATTTATTTCTGTGGCTGCGTGTCGTTGATTTTTATCGACGGGTAAAGCGGATTTCTTACTTTTAATCGTAGACATCATCTTCACCCCTTTCTCAGAATTAGAGGAACTATTTGTATTATCTTCAGGGTAGTTCATGTTGGCTTTCGAGGTTGTTGGCTATGCTGCCATTTCTCACAAACCAGAACTGCAAATCCCATCATCATGTCTTGCAATTATTGAAGAAACAATTAATTTAAAAAATATGTTTACAAATTTTACAGGAGAATGTCAGAGCAACAGTTCATGGCCTGAAGCTTTGGAAGGGTTTGCTGATGCAACAGTGACCCAGTGCACGCAAGTAAATCAACAATTGAATCGTTAAAATGTGAATAAAATTTGAAAGGGCCGAGCCAGAGCCCTGACTCTTTGACCTGCAGTGAGCTGTAAAATCACTCAAAGAGAAATTTGATCGCGCTATCGGCCCTTCTGGCCAACACCAGTAGGCGGTAGGTGAAGGTCCTTGCCCAAGGACACAACGACCGAGGCTGAACTGAACTGAATGAACTGAAACAGCTTTGTTAGGAGGAATGGTTACTCCTCATCACCGATAAGGCTCATAAGTACCACCATCCTGAAATATATTTATATGAATATTGGCCAATAGATTCATGTTTTGCACTCACTACAAATTGCTACCAGCACCTGCCTTAAAAATCCAGCATTGGTCAGGCTCTAGTTAGTACTAAACCTTGGCAAGCACAAGTCATTAATAAAAGCTGTAGTCTGGTGTGCATGAGTTCCCGCAGGCCTACAGAGGGAAAAGCTGTTGAGAATAATAAACCAACCGCATAAAGGTGCTCTGATAGAAATAAAATGGGAAAAGCCTTCAGTGAGGCACAGTTTTTATTTTAACACACACTTACACTTGAATCTATGTCGCTATGCTTCTTTTGTTGAGATATTCATTCATTTGAAACGCAATCTGTGCAGCTGGGAAATTGTTCTTTTCTCCCCCAACTTCTTTTAGTTAGTTTTAATTTTGCGGAGATATGAAGATGGGAAGGCAGATAATGTGCAACAAAGGTTATTGAACTGCTCTTGATTAGGTGTTGTTCCAGGTACGAAACCAGATCCTACTGAGAAATGAATTACTGTTCAGCTTTTATTTCATCAGAGTGCAACTAAAAGATTTAAAAGATGTAGAGAGAAGAAGAAAAAGACATAATTTCCTCCAGGCTGATACAATGTCTGTGTCATTTATATTGAGCATTCACTTTCAAACTAAACACACTGCTTCGAGACCATTTTGTCCATTTTTCAAGACTGTCATTTTATAGAAAATCAATACCCGTAACCTTCACTTGTAAATAAATAACAGATTTAGAAGCCTCATTGATGTTGACTACAGTTTGGCTTGCCTCCTAATTAAGACTAAAGAGAACCTAATAGCCTAAACAACAAACAGCGGTGGGCTTCGCCCGTGCAATTAAGCCCACATTTTTAATACCAAGTTGATTAATTTCTTTAATCAAAGTCAGCGTTACCCTTGAAATTGAGTCACTTTTAATTATGCTGAAACACAAAACAGAAGCTGCTGATACTGCTCTGTGATAGCCTGTAGAAATTTCGCAGGCATATTAATGGACAGGTGATATAATATAGGAGTCTGGTTTCAGATGATCTTTTGACAACAGTCTGTGTAGACCTGCATATTATCATGACAGGTGGAATTTTTCTCGAGCTTTTCCTCCAGCGTGCTCAGTTTTATTGACATGTTTACTTCTGTCAAAGATGCCTCCCCTCGATCAGTGGTAGTTTATTCGACAGGCGGCGGGGGAGCTGGAAAACTTCCAGATTTTCTTGGAAGTATTATTTTTAGAGTTCTGATTTTGGTCACCGTGGCTGTTTTATTAAGCCCGAGTGTACGAGTCGACGATTAGAGACTTGTTTTCACGTTCACGTGGAACACCTTTGCGAATGAGCTATGAATTTGAGTCGAAGTGGCAATTTGGAGTATTGTCCCAGATTTGCTTCGGCTTGTGCTTTATTATAGCTCACCTCACCTTCTTCTATTAGGCGGTAATTTAAATGCTGGGTTTGTGGCCCGTCATTTATCAAGCATATTTTAACAAAGTGCTCTCACGCAGTAACTCTACGCGGCCCAAACAAATTGCTCTTTCTGTCTACTCCTTGTTATCAACGAAGCTGTTGCCAGTAATTGCCGTAGGAATGTAATATTCCGCCTAAAGAGCAGCTCAAAATTGTGTCTTTTCCTTTCAGATTACTTTGGCTTTGATTTGATTATTCACAGCAAAAGCATTAAGCTAGCTCTGATTGAGGCTTTTCATGCAGCCTTCAACCATGTTTTCCTGCTTCTGCGCTGTTAATGCAGCTTCATTCCTTGACTCTAATGTAAATTGTGCTGGATGAAACGCACAGTCAGTGCAGTTTTGTTGCCTTATGTAGGTCAGTTCTTCTCCAGCGTTCACTGCTTGGCCTTGTGATGAGTGATTTCATTTTGCGAGGGAACTGCAGTTTTATTATTCATACTCCAACAGAGATTGGAGTTGCGGTGCATTAAAGCATGACGTTGTCATTTCCCCGCTCGTAGAGGCGTTATTCCCTTTGCTCCAAATTGGAATTAAACCCAACATGTGATGCTGGCCCTAACTGTTTAGGAACAGCAACCCTCACCACACTGTTAAGCCTCACTCTCTGTGGATGGTGCAGTGTGTCATTTTATTGGTCAGTTATTGTGTCCCCCCCCCCCCTCTGTCAAATTGATGTTTGAGTTATTTAGCTAAGCTTGCCAGTTAAGCATTCATGACTTTTTCATGAGTCATTGTTTGATAACAGAAGTGGCTTTTCTCACTTCAGATTTAATGCATACTGGTTCTCTGCATTTTTAACTGCCTCCAAAATTGATCTGACTGCCAACAATTTTCTACAATGAAGTAGCTGAGCACATTAGGTGAGTACTGTGAAATTGACCTCAGAAAAGTAGCAGCGTATGTGAGTCACATTGTAAAGACAGCTATTCAGGGAATCCAGACTAAATGGATTCTATGTGGGACTCTTTCTGCAGCGTGCGTATAACCTTAATGCCCTTACAAATATTGCCTCACAGTGGCTGCACTTTAACGGCTGCTGGATAATCAGCAATCCACACAGAATCACAACTTTTCTTGGGTGTAGCTTCCCACTGTTTGTTGCTCTGAAGCAGCGTGAGGTCCCATATATCTTTCTGGTACTGTCTCTTCTGTTGATCTAATTGGATACCCTCTGTTGCCTACAATGAATCATTGCTGGACCCCTTCCCTCCCCTCAAGTACTTATTTTTATTGAATGCAGGGTTCCCCTGAATCACAAGTCTCAACTTTAAAACTTGTATTTGTCCCTTGGCTCCAGTCAATGATCCCCCCCCCCTCCTTTTCCCCCCCCTACAGCTGTGTCAGTATCACTTTTATTCCAGCAGGGGATTATAAGACTCCTTTTATGTCTTTTGCTTCCCCAGAGAAAGGCCAGGAGTTCAGGCCATTCTTCCCACTCTGCTAATTGTCTCCTGATTTGGCAAATGCATTTTAAGGTGGAATGAAGAGAGCCGACCCCTCTTTGCATTCATACGAGGCGGTGACACATCCGCACCTTCTCTGTGTATTTTTATGAATACACATCCCTCTTCTATCCTTGACCTCTACAGATGCAGGGGAAGCTTTGACGCAGCACAGACCGTTAAGTCTCAAACAGAAGTGAGGCGATGGAGGCGTTTTTGGCATGCACTCCATGATTTTTTTCTTTTTTCTTCTTAGTGAAGTTTAAATCCTGCTAGTTCTTAGGCTCTCCAACGTGGCAGGCATCTCACTCAGCTGCTGATCCACACTGCAAACACCTCCAGGAAAGTGGCTCTAACTGAGCCGATCGAAGGCAAAGATTTTTTTAATTACTCGCCCGCTGCAGAAGGGAAAGGCTCGGGTTTTGCCTCTGGGTATTCGCATCGACTTGGGTGTATGATGTTTTAATGAGCCTGGCGTATGAATGATTTGTTGCTGTTGTATATGCTCGAAAAACCTAATTTGTTTGTTTTTCTTGTGCATTTTCAGTGGATGGATTCTCAGTTGACTTGGAGGAAGATTTAAGACTTTCCAGACAGACCAGGATGTCAAAGATCTCCAAAGCAGCCAAGGCCGTGAAGAAATTGGATACAGGCAATGTAATCCGGGCTATAGTGAGGTCAGGACAGGCTGCCCCTGGACCTCCGCTAGGCCCCATTCTGGGACAGGTAAAATTACTCCTGATTTCACTTCTTGTTCTATCTGTTCGCTCTGAGTAATCACAAGTATTAACTTAATTGAAGGAGCAGTGCTTCATTTTATCAACCGACCTTCTGAACACAGCACTCATTAACCGCAAAGCAACCCGATCCTTTCCTATTTTCACTTTGCCAGTCACATAGTTGCCTCTCTCCCCTCAGTCACCTCATCGTACATCCCCACCTCCACCTCCTTCTCCTCCCTATTCATATTCCCATTCTTATTCTAGTCGCACAGCTCTATTGTGCAGGTGGGTGCCACACACTGCCTCAGTCTGCAACTATTTTCTCACAGTTTCCAGGCCAAACACACCAACACCTCCACCCACAGCAGCACCTGTCCATATACATTAGCCTCACTCTTTACAAGCCGGCTGATGAAAAGGGATTGAACCTGCGAAGGTTTTGTCTTAAATTCTTCTGTACTTCTTTCTGCTTCAATTGCTCCACAGAGACAGCTGAGGTAGTCTTGTTTTTTATTGCTCAGGGATGCACCACTACAACTTTTTCCCCACTGATGCCAATTCTGACTAGAAAAATTTATGAATTGGCCGGTACAATAATAAAATAAGTCAGCAGTCCTCGAGCAATGATCAAAGTGAAGAGAGCGGATCAGAATAGCAGAGGCAGAATTTACTTGGCCATTCACTGCTGATGCTCTGTTCATTAAACTCCTCTTTGTTTCTGATCACAAAATTGCATCTGCGTTGAATTTTTCTTGTAAAGTTTAGATTTTATTTTATGCCATAAAAGGTTCTATCTGCTGCAGCTTTAATAGCCATTGAGGAATTAAAGTTTAATTGTCCTTTGAGAGATAGAAAGAAAGCAACCCAAAGGCTCATTCTCTACATACAAATGGTTCAGTTAGCCTCTTTAATGGACAGTACTCATCAGCCGTGGATGCTGTTGCACACTTGGAAACCAGATCAATTCTCACAGCTAATCCATCTCTGTGACATAATGACGACACTCAGACAAGAGAATGGAAAAATGTGCATAATTGCCAGAAAAGTGAGCGCCACATGATTTATAATATCACGGAAGGTAGCTTTATAAGTGAAATCAATCGAAAATATCGTATTTCTCTTAGATGACATCATCAATAAGCTGCACCATTACTGTAGCTCTTCTATATTCTGCTGTCACCAGTTGAACAACATTAACCACAACATAAAAATCTGGTGGCTGCGCACTGCTTCTAATAGCTTAAATGCAGGTCATTCATTTACTTACCAGGGTTAGTAACGAATAGCTTAACTTAGCCTGGTCTCTATGACAGGCCAGGACTTACATTTGGGGCTTAAACCCCAAAGATTTTAGATCATTTTAAACACTTTTCTCTATGACAAATATTTTCTCCTATTTAATAATAAAATAAGCTAACTTGATCCGCAAAGATAATGACAACACACTAACAAAAATGTTGTGTCTTCCTCCCCCAACCCCAACCAGTCGTGGCAGATGGCTGCCCCTCCCTGAGCCTGGTTCTGCTGGAGGTTTCTTCCTGTATAAACGGTGTTTTTCCCTCCCACTGTCGCCAAAGCACTTGCTCATAGCGGCTCATATGATTGTTGGGGTTTCTCTGCTTTCTTTGTGATAATATAGGTAGGTTTAAGTTACAATATAAGTAACCTTAAGGCAACGGTTGTTGCAATTTGGCGCTATATGAATAAAATTTTATTTAATTTAATTGATAAAATTGTTTTTACGCTAAAAAGCCAAAACTTTTAACATTTTGGCATCCTGATCTCACACTTTATGTGTTTGATTAAAATATACAATCCTATTACACAGCTTGAATGCTAGATTTTTGATGTTGACGCAGTAGCGTTTTGATCACTGAAAAAACATTGGTCAGTGTTTTTCTTATAGATTTTCATATAGCAAAGCACACAGTTGCTGCATTTTTTTTTTTTTGGGCTGGATATGAATCTCCTGTTCACACCCCAAACGTGCTCTACTTGATTGAGATCTGATTTTGATATGGCACGACCTTTCTGACATGGTGCGTTATCGTGTTGGAAGCAGCCATCAGAAGACGTGTACACCCTGGATATAAAGGGATGGATATGGTCAGGAACAATACTGTACATTTAAACGATGCTCAGTTGGTATTAAATCTCTACTAGCCTGAACCATTGATGCAAGCCAGGATGGATCCTTGCTTTCACGCTGTTTGTCGAATTCTGACACAGAAATTGTAACTCGTCAGACCAGGCGATGATTTTCAAGCCTTGTATTGTCTAGTATTGGTGAACCCTTGCGAAGTCTAGCCTCAGTTTTCTGTTCTTAGTTACAGGGTTGACACCTTCTTCTGGGGTCTTCTGCTGCTGTAGCTCGTCTGCTTGTGTTGTGCGTTCAGAGATGTTGTAACAAATGGTTATTTGAAGACACTGTTTCTTTCCTGTTATCTTGAAGCAGTCTGGCCATTCTCCTCTGGCCTCAACAATGCATTTTACCCACAATTGCTGTTCACTGGATATTTTCTCTTTTTCAGACCATTCTCTGTAAACGGTAGAGATGGTTTTGTGGGAAAATTGCAGTATTCTGAATTACTCAGACTAACCTGTCTGGCACCAACAACCACGCCATGTACAAAGTCACTTAGATTTCGGCAGGTTGTCTTGACCATGTCTACATGTTTAACTTTTGCTCCCTTACATATGACACTTGACCCCTTTACTCTTAACGACACATCAGTATATAAGTCGTGACTTAATGACCATCAGCTTTTCCGAGGGTAGCTCTAGTAATCTGTGTAGGCAGAGATCACTCCCACTAACCTTTGACATGTCATGTGATTAGATATCTGTATTAATAAGCTAATGAGAATTTCCTTCCAACATAATATCTGTATTGTTTCTATGCAGATGACATAATTTTTTCTCCCCTACAGTCTACTGAGTTTTTCAGTTACTCGATTTTAGAAATGAAAAGGAAGGACTGTCTTAAACCCGCAATAACCGCTCACATGATTTAGTGGAATAAAACTTGTTTCCGGCTTCAGGGCTTCTCGGCTCTACAGAGAAACTCGGCATTGTTAAAGTCATTGCTTCTGGCCTTGATTTAGTTTTGCTGCTCTTATAGTGGTGTTTACAGTCCCATAATTGATTTAAAAAAACAGTGCTGCACACTGCCTCCTCAGCACCAAACAGAAACAGTTGGCACAGTTTGCTCGTGAACTTTTTAAAGCATGTACAACTGAATGGCCAGAAGGAATATTGGATTTTTAAGAACTCCAACTCCAAATGAATGCTATTTATATCCTTATCTGTGGGTTGTGTAAATAAGCAACTGTTTGCTTAGGTTTAGATATATAAACTTGAGAGCTGATAATCATCACGTTAAGATGTTAATACAGATTTTAGAAAATATGCTTTATTTTTGTAGTACAGCAATGATGATTCCTTCTGGAAAACAAACAATCGTATTCTTTCTGTCCAAAAATAAAGTAAGTGGTGGATCTATGCTTTCATCTGAGAGCACTTTCCGCTGCTCTCTCATTGTGCAAGTGGTTGGCACAGTGGCTGGATCCATATATTTGACTTGACACAGATTTTGCACCAGATGCCTTTCCTGACACAACCCTTCCATTTCTGTGCATTTGGGACTGGCACAAGTCACAAACATTGATCTGGCACAAGGAGTGCTCGGGCTTCTGACCCCCTGAGGAAGGGTTTGTGTCTCCTTGAACCGGAGTGCTTTCGCATGTAAGGCACATATGTTAACCACTGCACCCTGGAGCCACAGGATCTCTGCTTTCATCTACCATCTTTTATCATCTGCTCAGAAATATAGAAGCCAAAATTGAACTGCTACCATGTGTAGAGAGACTGGGAAAACTCAGTTTTATCCTCTCTTTGCTGTTTACCAGTTAGATGTATAATTGATTTTAAGATTTTTACCGATTATATTTAAAGCTTCCTTCCCCTGCAGCTACACTGGAGACCCTGAGTTCCCCTGAGCTAAAGCTGCGAATTAAGAAACTCGCTCTGGCTGTCAGTCAACTCTAAAGGTCATTGAGATTTTACATCTGGCACATTTGGAGCAATTTGGGAGCTTCAAAGGTTAATTGAAAATGAACCTTTACAGCTTTCTGTCTAATTTTGTGTCTAACATGAGACATTATAAATTTGAAGCATTTGATTTGAAACTCCTTTTGTTTTTTTTTAATAGAAAGATCCGTGTTTGTGACTGACAGTTGACATATTTTTACTGGCAGCTAACCATCAGACATGCATAAAGACTCAAACAATAGCAATCATGTATTTATGAGCAATCATCCTCCTCTCCAACATCTTCTTGTCAGAGTAACGTGAGTATTGATGTATCTACATCACTGGGAAAATGGCATTTTTTAAAATATATATATATATATATTTTTTAAAGTTTTCTTCTCCCTGAAAGCACAGTTTCCTTTCCCAAAGATGTTACGGTTCAAATTTGCTACCTTTAAAGATGCTTGGATTTTTGGCACCTCACTCTGACGCCGAAACTAAGAATAGTGGTTTCTTTACATGCCTCACCAAGTATGCAGTTTCGTCTTCTCTGCCTGTCTTTGTTTGTATGGCCTGTTTCACCTTTGAACACTTGTTCCTCGCTGTATCTTGTCAGAATATTCTGTTTGAGCACGAACTGTGTTAAATAATGCATACGAGACTCCACTGAGTCTATTTTATGCGATTAATTTGAGATTTTCTTACTTTCTCACACTACACTTGGTTTTTATTTTTAAAGCTTTCTTTTTAACCTCCACATTTAAAGGTTTTGATTTCATGGTTGCAGTATAAATACGCAGTAGCTGCAACATGAGACAAATGTAGTTCTATTTAGGAAACAAGGTTATATATCTGTATATTATATACTGACTCAATACCTTAATCTCACACAATGTACAGTGTCATCAGATAGGATACAGTGAGCTCCAGTGACTGTTTATAACTCAACTGTTATAAAAATACAACACCTACGGTTTTTGTTAATTTATTAATTTATTTTAAGGCTGCAAACTATGGTAACTTGGTAAGAAAATGGATCTAGCTTTTGTTGTGCTGTTTCTGGAAATAGTACTTTGGTGCAGAAACAGCAGGAGGGTACTGGACTGGAATCCAGTATTGGGGTCTTTCTGTGTGGGAATTGATTTTCTTCCCATATTTGCATGGATACTCCAGCTTCCTGCCACCATCCAAAGACATGCATGTTAGATTTACTGGTGATTTATAAATTGATATAGGTGTAAATGGTTGTCTGCCACTCTGTGTTAGACTGTGATAGACTCTGCCTCTCACTGCATGAGCACTGTGTTAACCTCCAGCCCCCCATGACCTTGAATTGGATAGGTGGAAGACAATGGATAGATGAATATAATGTAAATTGATGCCATCAACAGGTTTTTGGATTGCAATTTTGAAGCCTTGTATGGTGCATTTTTGGTCTGGCTATCCTGGTATAATTGGAGCTAGTCTATATTTAGACAGCACGGTTGACCTGGGAACTCATCAGCTAATGGTAGAAAACCACTTTACTTGGCTAAGAAGGGTCATCTGTAAATCTTTATGATATTAAATGGGGTGCTAATTTTGGCTACTTAATTTGGGCTTAAAACAAAAGCTACGTACCTGAACTGAACATTACGGTCCTGGAGTCTCACTCATCCGTCAATGAAAATAACCACGCCCCTAAATCTAGAATAAGAAATAGACTCATCTGACCTGGAAACCTGGTGAGTCTGTGTGAATTGAAGCCTCAGTTTCCTGTTCATAGCTGATGGGTGTGGTCTTCTGCTGCTGTAGCTCTTGTGCTTCAAGGTTCAATGTTTTGTGCATTTGATGCTCTTCTGCATAGTTTGGTTGTAACTTGGGGTTATGAGTTACTACTGCCTTTCTACAAGCTGCCTCTCTGTAAACCCTAGAGATAGCTGTGTGGGAAAATCCCAGTAGATCAGCAGTTTCTGAAGTACTCAGAACAACCTTTTTGCCATTTACAGCCATGCCGTGTTCAAAATCACTTTAGTGACCAGTCTTCCCAATTCTGACGTTAAGTTTGAACTTTGTCTTCACCGTGTCTACGCGCCCTAAATGCTGCCATGTGATTGACTGACTAAATCTTAGTTTTATAAAGCAGTTTAACCGGTGTACCTAGTAAAGTGTGCGGTTTAAACACTTTGCGGAATATTTAAATAAGAGAATTTAATTCCCATTAACCTCTGTACATTTGTCATGAATAGAAAAATTGACTACGGTATACAGACCAGAAATTTAAATCCCTGTGGGGGGTTGCGTGCTTTTGGAGGCATGCCCAAGTGGCCCTTTGAGGAGCCGGGATACTTTATGGGTGGTATTTGTCACTAATTTACAGTTTCGATTAGGCACAATTAAAAAGGCCATGTTTTTTTTTTTCTGGAATTCTTTAAGGTCACTAATACACTGATGACGAAGACACGACAACGGCTATATTTCAGAATTCTTCCAAGTCACTTTTATCCAAACAGCCCTGGGTTATCAATTTTTGACTTTCATTTTTACAACTCTTACTGAACAAATCTGGGGATGTTTTTCAGGTATAAATTTAACAGCAGATAGTGTAGGGCTTAAGGGATTAAACTGCATTGCTGTCAGGACCTCTATAGTAAAAGGGAGGTTGTTATTTCCATCTGCAGTAATTTGTGTTTGGCTCTGTTCCCCAACTTTTCATAAACATGCAGAAAGCCAGACCAGAGGAGAGCAGCAACAGTAAGACCCGAGCAGATAACAAAGCAGCCCTCATACTGACAAACAGCTATGACATCAGTAAGGTCAAACACACATGAGGGTGGAACTAGGAAGGAGGTGGGTTGCAAAGCAGCTTGCTTGCTCTGGGTAAACAAAAGAAACTTAAATAGTGTGCCCTATATAAAGCTTACAAACTGGCTGAATCTTTTGTATCAGACCAACTTCCAGAACGGGATTAAATTTAGTAATAACCAAGTAAATTTACTTACTGTAGTGCTACATCGAGGTATAGTGAAGAGTTAATGGTACTTTTGACAAATTCCATTTTATTTCCACATATCTTCATTTCAAATTTATAACACTTTTTACTCTGCTGCTTTTTTAGCTTTACTTTCTTTGCAGATTTAATAAAGGATGTGATAGGATGAGGAGCTCAAAGTAGAGCCGCTGCCTCTCCAAAACGAAATGAGTCAGCTTACATGGTTTAAATATCTGTCTAGGAGGCTTCCTGGACACTTCTTAGATTAGATATTTCAGGCCAACAGGAAGAGGGACCCAGCGAGACCTGACACTCGCTGGAAAGATTGTCCCTCGGCTCGCTTGGGAATGCCCCGGTGTCTCCTCTGTAGACCTAGACCTAGAGGCAGGGGCTGAGGAGGGTGGTGTGCTTAGAAAAAGGATAACGGATGCAGTCAGGAAATTAATCATAATACATTACTTGGTTTAGTGCGACTAGCAAATTATAAAGTAGCAAATGATCCCCATTTGTAACAGCTGCACCACGGATGAATGATTACACGCAGATGCAACAATAAGCATAATCTAATTCGGTGTTATTGTGAAACAGACTACCCTGCATAGATTACACTTAAGTTGATTTTGATGCTTAATTGATGCTCATACTCATGATACAGTCATATTTACTTTAACAGGGAGACGCTGGCATTATTTTTTTTTCTTAATATTTTCCTCCCACACTTTTTAGAGTGCAGTATAATACAGAACTGCAGCAAATCTTCAAATTTGAAAAAGTGTAATTATCAGCAAATTGGCACTAATTGATTTGACATAACGATTTTTTTTAAATTCTCAAAGTGGTTAGTATCTAACTTTCTATTAAGTGGCAGATCATTTCGACCTTTGTTCTTTTTTTCTTTTCTTTTTTTTTTTGACTTTATGTAATTTCGGCATTACGTAAATGTCACCTTAACGTCTGAGACCTGTATTAGTATGCGTTTGTCTCCACTATTGCATTGCATATCATAAGAGTCTCAGATTCTTTTGCATCATTTCTTTCTGTTAGAGTATACTTTGAAGTTCTCTCCAAAAGCAGCATTGCTGATGGTGTGCGTGCTCTGATGAATGATTTAGACATCTGTCTGTTAAATGTCTCTCTTTTTTTTTTTTTTGCAAGAAGAGATGGGTATGAGCTCGTAGGCATACTGTAGCTGTCGCCGCGTCAGGGGTAATGAGGTGAGATGGGCTGCAACGAAGTGCTCAACCAAGCAAAACAAAGCCATATGTTTGTCTAAAGGTGCCGCCTTCTGGACTGTTTGAGATGTCATTGTTGTCGAAGCAGCGTGTTGTGTGTATTTGTCTCTGTCTGTTCTCTTGTTCCATCAAGCTCACTGTGTGTGTGGAGCAAACGCTAAATAAATGGCAGTCAGCAGCCACTCTGCTTCAGGCAGTAGCCCCGTTCCTTTAATCTTAGCCAGCCTCTCCCCCTCAGCTTTTTTTTTTCTCCTTGTCTCTGACTAACCACTCTTGACAGGGGAAGTGCAGAGAGGTAGGCTGCCTGTCGGCTACAGGGCAAATTTAAACAAACGAGAAAAATAAAAGAAGGAATACAAGACAAAAAAAGGGAAAAGTGACAGCTCTGGTACATGAGAATAATTACAGACTAGAGTGAAATTAGCACAGGCGAGAGGAAGGGAAGAATAAGGAGCACCGGAAAGAGCGGCAAAAGAAGAATGGAAATAGGTGCGCAGCTCGAGCACTTTTCTTCAGGTTATGGGAGTTGGTGGGAGCTGAGGGAAAATGCTGAGCATTGTATTCAGAGTCTAACAGGTGTAACAAATTCTAGGAGGTAGTCATTTGCAGAGGCAGCTGCCTATGTAGCTGCTGCTTTTAGTATAATAGAAATATGAAGAGGTGCCCAACAGGGACTGCATCCAGAATGCATGTGTTTGAAATGTAGAGTGGGCAAAGTAGAGGGAGATGAAAGAAAGAGGGTAGGCGAGAGCTGGATGCTGTCTACTACACTCGATATCCCTCTGTGGTTTTTCCTTAAAAGTGTATCTGAACTGGAGAAAAATTCCACACAGAAACTTTAAATGAATTTCTTTCTGTGGTGAAGCATGTACATTAGTCTTAATACATCCTGTAAATACAGCCTGTAAATCAAGCATAAAGCAGCAAGAATGAGCACTTGCATTTTGACAGATAGCCTCAATTTCAATTAATAGGACCATTAAAGCTCAGAGGACAGGCTGATGGGTGCATTCATAGCCGCTGTGAGCAAAGAGCCAGTTCTCTCTGAAAAACATCACACGCACTTACTACAACTCTTGACATGCGCACCCCATCGCATCAAGACTTCTCCCTCTCTCAGCATTAACGGCAGACAACACAACAGCACACTCAAGGATTACCGCGAGAGGATCCGAGCTGATGGGGCCGCTGGCATAATTGTGATAAATGACGGCCTTTCGTCAGTGTGCCGCTCCATGGAGCAAAGAGCGCGCTGTTGTGCCGAGAACATTTCGGGAGGCTTCCATTCGCTTAACCAGTTCAGCATGAGGACAACATAAAAACATGCAATTTCCTGTGACTGCACAATGAGAGCTGATTGACTTTAATATAGTGGAGGTTTTGCAAGGAGGAGGCGATTATTTGCCTCTGAGGTCTCTTGGACTTGAATAATTTGGACCGACTCCTTCTGTGTGATGTGTGTGTGTGTGTGTGTGTGTGTGTGTGTTTGTGTGTGTGTGTGTGTGTGTGTGTGTGTGTGTGTGTGTGTGTGTGGGTGTGTGTGTGTGTGTGTGTGTGTGTGTGTTGTGTGTGTGTGTGTGTGTGTGTGTGTGTGTGTGTGCGCGCGCGCGCGATTTTCTGCCAATAATGCCTCTTTGTAATGGCCAATGAACTGTCAACACTAGGCGACTATGAAATACTTTATTAGTTTGCGGTCTGTCCTGGAGGTGTAGCTGAAAACAGCTGTGGAATAACTTCACAGTATACACATGGCATATGTCCAAGTTCCACATGGTACACATAATGTGTACGAGAACCGAGGGGCTCGTTGCACCATGAGGAAACAAGGCACTTGACTGTACTGTACATCCTTTACGCCTGCCGCTCTGAGCCACACTCCAACGTTTGCCCGGCATCTTGATAAGTTTGTGAATGAATGGATTCACCCATTTTTGAAATGGAATTAAAAAGATGATTCTTTTTTTATATATATAAAATGAAAAAAGACATTTGACGGTTGGATACATGGCTGGAATGAATGACACTTTAGGACAAGAAGAGATCACAAAAAACACGAGTTTTAAATGCATTTTGAACCTCTAAAGGGATTACTTACATTGGTATTCAGTCTTGGTAAACAATTTAGTAAAAAAAGAGCTGTACTGTACACAAAGATGACGCAAAATGCTCGATGCCCACCTTTAAGCCCAGCCGATGAAAGATTGCATTACTGCAAACAGCGTCTTTTGTAGCTGGCAACTTGACTTGCGTACATTTTGTTGTTTGTTAAAATTGCTGCTGGATGATTTAAACAGGAAACGTTGACACATTTGTATATTTGCCAGATGTTGAAGTGAAGTCTACCTAACTCATGTGCATTTAAGTTAGATAAAACATGCCATAAAAATTGTAAACAATGTTCTACGGTGATGCCCGTGAGTCTGCAGGTTTTCACTCCAACTAAATGACAAAGTGACTGATTCCTCTCATTAACATTTTCTTTCAGACAAGACAAACTAGTACATAATATCAATGAGAGAACAACCTTGGTGCAGGGACCCTGCAGAATATATCTGGGAAGTCATGGGAAAATTAAATCTATTATAGAATACAAGAGGGGGGAAAAAATCTGAGATCCTCATCCTATTACAATATTGTGAAAAACTGTATAATTGTACCTCTTCGGGCATGTAAAAAAAGGAAATCTTAAAGTAGAATCACCTGCAATCGTGATTAGACTTTGATTTAAAGGGTCATCAGGTTGGACTGTGCATTAACATACTGAAGCACGGTGAAGAGTTCTTAGTGGTAGATGGCTTTTGAATGTTGGCTCTGTGGTATTGAAGGAAAAAAATGAATCACCACTTCTGTGTATTAAAGTTTTCCCTGTTTCTCTGCACTGTGAAGTGAAGTGAGAAAATGTACGCTGAAAGGTCAGAAGCTGTGTTTTGGCATCTAATGGTCTTTTGGCAGAAGAGAGTCGAGTCTGATTTTTTTTTTTTTCCTGAAACCTCATGAATCTGTGCAACAAATTTCTGTTTCGCGCCCCTAAACAGCTGCAATGAATCAGTGATAGCAGATATTTATCAGGAAAGCAGAATTCTTTAAAAAAGGGGGGGAAAAAAACAAATCTGACAATGCAATTCCACAAACGTGATGACAGCGAAATCAAGATTAAACCACGATGAACAATAGCAGACTTCAGCACACATTTCTGAAAAAGTCTTTACAATCTGACAGATGGGTTCACAGTGTTGACTTTTAAAAATACACATCCACAAATCACGGCACTGCTTTTAGAGTTATTCTGAGCACAACAAGATGTGCACAAAGCCAAACTTGCCAAATGCAATTCCACAGTTCTGCATTATAACCTCCGCTGTTGTACTGAAATTCAGTACAGTTATCTGTTTGGATGTGATACCAGCGTGAATTTTCACTGTGGTTGTGGTGCACGCCTGTACGTACGCGTGCACGTTCAGAGTGATTCTCTAAAGTTCATGGGAGATGAAAGAGGGTCCTAAAGGCGTCGCTGTGGGCTCCAGGCTGACGTGGGAGAGCGAGTGGCTTTGAGAATGAGACAGTGTGTGATAATTAGAGGGAGGAGCTTTCCCCTGGGCCTGGCCCTCTCCCTGCTCTGTACCCGTGTTTGGCAAGGTCGAGTCTCCCGGTTCTGCTCCTGCCACAGTCCCGCCTCCTGCAGCACCGCGCTCCTGTTTATGTCTCTCCCAGGCTGAGTTCAGCTTCACAGCCAGAGCCAGCAGGTTCTTGCCCAGAAACACAGTGGACACGCGGGGGTCCCTATACCACAGCATCCCTGCACCCCTCAGGGCTAAGGTGAAAATATTGATAGTGACCAAGCTAAGCCAAGGGTACAAAGCCTCCTTGCGGGGTCCTCTCTGTCCTGGCAGACCAGTGGCTCCCAGCTCTGTGAGTGCCACACACGGCAGCAGCAGCAGGAGGGCATAGCAGTAAAAGAAAACCAGACCCTCAGCCCAAATGGGCAGCCTCTGCTCTACAATCCCTCCAGTGCCGGCTGCAGACCCTCCTTGGGCTTCCCACAGCCCCGCCTGCAGGTCCAACACATCCAGCAAGTCAACCACCACCCAGAGGAGCCGGCCCCGCACCTCCTGCTTCCTCCGCTGCGGAGTCATGTGGTCAGCTCCTGTCAGGATGAGAAACAGGGAGGGTAGACAGATGGACAGCAGCAGCGTCAGGGTCTTTCTGGCCAGAGGATCAGGTGGCCGACGCTCCTGCCTGTAGTTGTGGCAGACGAAGAAGAGCTTGAGCTGGAGCAGGGACAGGAACAGGAACCAGAGGGCGTTGGCAAATCCACGCCGTGGCGACCGCGCCTCAGACACCACGCCAGCTGAGACGAAGCGCAGCGCGAGCAGGAAGCCCAAATCGCCCAGCAACACTGCCACATATTGCCACACGCTAGGTCCTGAAAGACCCCGAGCTCCCAGCATGCTCTGCTCCAGCAAGTAGAGGTCCACCACTGCCATCGTGCTCACCGTGACCAGGGTTGATACGCACACCTGGGGCGTAGGCACCATGCCTGAAAGAGAAATACACAGATGCACTGTGGGAAATCTGTTGCATCGACAAAATTCAGAGTCTGCTCACATCGATGTGCTTGGTGCCATCTGTCCCCAGTAAAGCCGACAAATCTGCAGGATAAGAACATGCTTGTTTTTTTGTTTTTTAATTCCTCCCCTGAAAACAAACATGTAAAACAATTTAATGCTGGTTGCTATGGTTAAAGACAATAGCTGCAGAGTAAGCAGTGAGAACCCTTCATCTTTGGCCAGAGCTACATCCACCCTGGCTGCTCAAGCTGGGAAGCCTATTAAATTGTTTTTTTTTTTCCCCTCTGCAGCTCTTTGAATTAAACAGTCTTCTTTTTCCATAAAAGGCCCTAACATTGCTGCTGTTTCGGAGATCAGATTTTTTTCCCCCCGAAGTTCTCAGCTGTTACTTTTTTCTGTTTATTGTTTCTGATCCTTTTTTTTCTCAGCTTATTCATTATTAATTAATTGCATTCAGGCGCAGCTAGGTGCCCTGTCAAAGCCTTTTCTTTGTCTCTATAGCGTGCCGTGTTTATTCTCATACTGTGCTGCAGCCTTTAATCATCCCAAATTCCCCTATCATTTCGGATGAATATTGATATTTTTGCTATTTGTTCAGAGATGCGATCGTCTCGTGTCGTTGTGTACACACTGTGCATTCGTGTGAGTGCAGGCTGGCAATGCTAATTTGGCTGAAAATGAGGTTTCACGTTATTTTGTCACAGCTCCTATCTCAGCCACAGACAGTATAAACCCCAGTATTGATTTCAGCATGAGAAATAATCACTGACTTTACAGTGCAGTCGAACCAATGTCTCTTTATCGTATTTAGCTGAAAAGCACAGCACACACCACTGGACTGTCTGTTATCTGCCCAGCACCACTCCCGGGTGTCAACCCATCAACCGGATCGATGGCATTATAATATAAAATCATTACCAGCTCAGATGTGTCCTAACGGCAACAGTTGAGCGTGATCGAGCGAGAGATTGTCAGCATGATCGCGGCCTCTGAGAAAAGTCTCTCCGTGAAAAATGTGTATTGATATCTTGCCGATGGAAGACACATCACTTCCCCCACTGTAAGACTAACAGGAGCTCTGCCATCATTGAAGAGGGCTGAAGAACTCCACTGGGTAAAAAAAGGGTTTTGAGATAGTGTGTGTGTGTGTGTGTGTGTGTGTGTGTGTTGGGGGGGAGGAGAGTGAGAGAAAGAGGAGAATAAGACTGCAAGTGAAAGATTAATAGGCCTTTTGGCTGTCTACATGCCTAATAAAGTGTTACTGCATGATGGTAATAGTTCATAAATAAGCTCAGGGGGAGAGGGGGGGGGAAAGCGATGAAGAAGGAAAAGAGTCAAATGCAGATAGAAAGTGACTTCCACCCACTTACATGAACGCGTGCGTTTCACGAGCCTGCTCGGTCTGGATGAATCCAGATGCATTCATCACGGCGACTATTGAAGAATCACAGACATTAAAGGTTTGTTCTGAATCCGATGAATCAAAGAGATGAGGAAAGGAACGATCTCGACTGATTAATCTCCCCGGAGGGACGGTGGGAGGACAGGCGTGGATCATGCCAGCAATGTCTGATTGTCTGTGAAGCCTTTTGTCTCACCGCACACGGAAACTTGATTATCATTTCCACAAAATTGAATAAATTTCACCAAGCCGCAGATTGAGAGGATATTGGAATTTAAATTTGTTTCCTGGGGGACAACCCCAGCCTGCAAGGAGAGGAGCAGGAGGAGGAGGGTTGAAGAAGTTCAAATCTACAGTTGCAGCCGGCTTTCAGGAGGTCGTGGCTTTCGGGTTATTCCACAGGCACCTTAAATTTTTACCCTGCAAATCTATCCGTCAGCCGGCGTTTATGTTTTGACTCCCTGTCAACGGGGTGTAATTTATTCTGCTCTGAGTGAGAGACCGGGATGACAGCCCGCGTGTCCACTCAGCTCATCAATAATGACCAAATTCATCATTCTGCTGTCTGGGAAGTGACACTGCTGTTGACAAGGTGAGGCAGCCTATTCCACTGTAAGCATGAGTGATGGCACATAATAGTGTGCAGCTTAAATATTTGTGTATTAGCATTAAAAATCCATTTTTTCCCAGAAATGTATCCACCTCTTGTCTTCCTCACATAAGGCATGAGTGCACACCCTGTACACTATTGAATAGGTAATCATCCAAAAAGCACTTCAATTCTTTCCAACACACACACACACTGACGGAAATGAAGCAAAGGGGGTGGGGTTGCCACTTGCATTTGTTTCCTATTAATACTAGGTGATTCCCGGTTGAACACAAATGCATGTAGAGCAAAGATTAATTTGTCTGCACCTACAGATCATCTCCATAAAACACCCACCGCGGAGCAGTAATTTTCCTCACAGACAAAAATTCTTCACAACTTATCACAGGTGGCACAGGAGCACCAAGGGCATCGGGACAGCATCTGAGCCATTATGTGCAAACCCATTAATTAATAGAGTCAGAGGTGAGCAGCCTCTGATAATGCTGAATAAATCCTCTCCCCAGACGTTAAAACATCTGTTGATTTATCAGGTAACAGCCCCAGAGTTTCCCGACGGTCTCTCTGTTGTATTTCTACACAGTTAACACATTTTTCTTTTCTTTCGGGTTGAAATGTGGTTATTTGGAGCTGCCCAGCACGCAGCGCTGCCTTGAGACGTCCTGCATCCTTTAACGATCTCTATTAAAGCGCTTCTCTGCAACACCTGTTTCATAACCGCCCCATTAACAGCAGGTATTGTGGCTTCATCCGAGGATGCCTGTTAGTAAAGTAAAGCAAAGCTTTTAGTTACCCAAACCATTCGTCTTGCACTTGGGCTCGATCTTCCTGGCTTGATTTACAGCAAGTACTGAGGGGTTGTTTTTTGTTTTTTCCACCCCGTTTCCTCCGCCAAGTAGAAGCGCTGTCGGTGACCAGTAAAGTCTTTTTTTAATTTTTTATTGTCGCTGATGAGCCGCGCTCGGCGATAAAAGTCTTATTCTCTCAGCACGGGTGTTTGTATACAGTCAGGCATCAGGAGGGGGGCTGAGGGAGAGGCTGTAAGAGGGCAAAGTCACCGCTACTGCCACACCAAGCAGACTCGAGTTTGAAGGAGCAGAAAAAAAGGAAAAGAAAACGAAACGACTCGTACTTATCAAGATTTCCTCCTCCGTGCAGATCTGGCATGGCAAATCTCTCCTTCTTCGGGCTGCATCCGCGGCTGTTGCAGAGGCTCGATCTGGGTCTGTCGCCTCCCGCAGTGTCGGAGTCTGCTGCTGTCGATTTATCTTTTGAAATAGCAGCGGGGGCAGAGAGCCGTGCAGGGCTGCTGCTGCTGCTGCTCGGCCGGGCTCGGGCTGTGCGGAGCAGCCGGGAAGTCGGTCAGAAGTGGAGCATCAGCGGCGAGGCGATCCCGGCCGATGCTCCCGCGAAGATGGCTCGTGTGAAAAGAGGCAGAGCGGTGCAACAGCGAGGGGAGGACGAGGAGCAACTCACTCACGCTGTGTCCGAGTTTGGTTGTGGTGGTAATTTGTAAGCAGGCTACGTGCTCCAGCACAGACCTCCCACCCTCCCCCGGTTTCCCCTCCTTCCCTCCACCATCAGCTGTGGAAGTTTATCTGGAAGAAGATGCAATGCATATTTTAGAGCACTCTGTCACACCACAGTCTCTGCTTGTGGTAATAATGATGATGATGCCACTTGGAGAAGATTAGTTGCATTGTTTGCGAGCAGGCTGATTCCTTATTTACCCTTCTTTGCCTGAAATAAGAGCGGAGGAAGTGGAGCGAGAGATGCTTATAGCCTGTAGACGCATTTAGAGCTCAGAAGGCAGATGTTACAAGTTTAATTAGGCTTCCTTCTGTCTGCTTACTGTCTTAGTCACACAAGGAAATCATTCCTCTGTTGTAGATTAACTCATTACAGCCGGCTTAAAGAGAAGGATTGGGAATTTTCTGGGACGGATCTGCTCAAAAATGAATCGCTTGGAAACTGTTTAAAAATACAAAAAAAAGGCGTGTGGCTCATTTCCATGTTGGAGAATTCAATTTCAGCTCCTTTGTCAGCCGCAAATGAAGTTTGAAGGAATTTCACAGTGTCACGTTGTCCTCAAGGTCTTGCTCCTTCGAGTGTATCTGTTGGCACCCCAGCCTGCACTTTGAGCAAAGGCTCGGGTCCTCGGCTCTCTCACTCATGTGGCTCTCAGCGTGCTGGGTTCATAGAGTGAGAGGTTTAATCAGACTGGTGAGAAAAGGGATGGAGAGTCATCCTTCTTGTCAGATTCAGCTCTGCGCTCCGCTGGCTTCCAAGAGAGAAGAGATTTTCCATTTTCCTCACTTCAGCGTTGGTTTTTATGTGTGTGTGTTCCTCACCCCTCCTTTTGTTACCACTGCCTCTCTGTCACCCCTGTTCTCATGTTTATCCTATTCTCTCCTCCATTCTGCAACTAACTCCCCCACCCCTTCTTTCTTCTTTTTCTTTTCCTTCCCCTGTGGGTGTGGTTGAAGGTCACCGTGCACACTGGCTCACTTTCACAGAGGAAAGAGGGAGAGTGAAGCAGGAAAAAGGACGAGGGGAACAGTGAGAATAGCAGAGGAGCGGGAAGGCTGTCCACAGTACTGTGCACTCATCACTTTTTTGCTTAAGACATGATTGGAGAAGTTTGGAAGGACACATGGGCTCGCAGACTGTCCAAGAATGCTTAAGGCGTCAACAGCGAGCCATGGTCCGCATGCTGACCTCCACAAACATGGCTTTATCCTCGATGTCATCTCACGACCTGAGACGTGCTTGAAAAGAATGCACCACTTCTATAATCAAAGTCAGTGCAGCAGCAGCAGCAGAAGCAGTGATATTGTCTGTTTTATTCCACACATTTGTCTTTCTTGTCAAAGCCAGCACCTACATTACCCACAATTCAGCTTTATTGCCAACAGTTGGGATTCAGTCATGTTCTGCAGGTTGTGGCTAATGAAGCCTGGAGCTGCTGGCCCCCAGCAGAGATGAAGAGTGGGCTGCACAGGTTCATGTTTCCCTGGTGCCACATCACCACATCGCTTAATCTTTAAAGTTCACTACCGCCTTTTAACTCAAGAGACATCTTTGCGAAATATAACTCTTTGGTCATTTTTTTTAATATATAAACAGTGGACAGTTTCAAAACAATCAAGTTGGGTTGTTGTTCACATGTAGAATGCAGGAGGAGGCATGCTCTCACTACTGGCTCCATTTTTTGTTTTAGGCTGCCTGTGTAGAATGCACAGGGGGCACACACTGGCTCACTGCGAGCTCACGACAATTACCTAATCAATTCCTCCTGGTTGTGGACGTCACATGGACTTTGTAATGAGGAGCTGGCTGCATAAAGATCATTAAATGTCTGCTCTGGCCGTGCTGGGCATTTGTGTTCTCAGCATAGCTGGATATAGCCTCCGTGAACTCACTGGATAGTGAGCTTCACTTGTGAGGCATTGACCTAAGCCTTGCCGGCCATCGTCTCCTTGGTGTTTTTGAAAATGAACTTGAAAAATGAGAAGCAGCTGTGACAGAGGCACACTTGCAGAGACTTTTCCATAGCAAGCTGCCACGCCCTGAAGCTAACTCTTTGTTGTTTGTTCTACATGCAACCAATGTATATTTGCAGGTTGCAAGGTGAAGTTGGTTGCAAAGACCAAAACAACAACAAAAAAGCCTCCCTGTGTTTGCTTTACAGGTTGTCATACACACCAAACTAATCTCCAAGCTCTAGAATTGAGAGAGTTGGCCTTCAAAGTAAAAGTTTCACTCTTTGAAATGTCTTGGTTTCAGCAGTAAGCAACAACTTTTATTTTGAACAATCACTTTGCAAGTAGTTGGCAATTGTTTGCAGACGAGTCTTCTACACAAACTGCGGGCAAGCACTCCAATCTGCTACTAACCAAGGCAATTGCAGTGAGTTTTTTGATGCAGCAGCGTATATATCTCTGCCACAGAGTTTACCTACTGATAGTCAGCAACTTGCGCCAACCAGTTGTGACTCCCCAGTCGGGAAATGCACATTTCTCCCTACAGATAGGTGGCCCCCAGAGGGTCACTAACTGGTCTGTAGGCCTGCATGATTGTGGCTTAGTAATTGAATCCAGTGGTTCCTGGAGTTTGTTTCAGCAACCGATTGCAGCTAGTTAAGACTACTCATTTTTCCCTAGCAACCAGTGTTTGGTAGGAAGGCACCAACTGGTCTCTAAGCCTGTGGGACTGGATGGGCAGTTAATTTTGTTTTGGAGGGCCGCACCAATAAGTTGAACTCAATTCTGTCCAATATTGTTTCAGTTCACTTATAAGCGTATTGGTGCGGTCCTCCACAACAGTCCCATTTTTTTTATGGAAAGATTAATTGCACAACCTTAGAAGACTTAAAATTAGGGACCGAAACCATAAAGTCATCAGGAGGTCACTGATCAAGTGAACAAGTTTTCTTATCTCGGTATACTTTTTGCAAAAAGGGGAAACCTCTCTTTTCTGGCTCTTGGAAAGAATGCAAATTTAGATCAATTGCACAATAACTTTATCTTTTATATACAGTCTGTGGTTTCCCCATCCCGCTGGGTAATGTCTGGAAAAGTTCATGCCTGCAGTGCATGTGCGAAAAATGGCTTTTATCAGCATTCGCCTTTAAATAACCCCTCTAGAGTGCAAAATTCAATACTGGCTTTCTGAATACTCCACAAGGACAACGCTGCTTTTGTCAAAACATTGCTATCAGTTTTTGCTGCAGTCTTATTTTATTCCAGCCTCTGATTTTCTTTCTCTGAGTGTTTTGCCTCCACATGTCACGGTGTCTTGTGATTTTTCTCCAGCGTGGAGCCACAGCTGCCTGCAGTTCAGGCTTCCGCGTTCTCGCTGTAGTCTCCACACGTGATTAATCATGTGAAGTGGCAAAAAGCACAACAGTGTCAAGACTGTGAGGGGGACCTAATGGAGTTGAAAATGGGATGTTTTGTCGTGATGCAATCCATTTTGTCGCACCGCCGCCTGCTTTCGCTGTGCCCTCAAACAGCAAATTCTTCTTCTTGTGCCAGGTACAAAAAGTAAAAGCTGTGTCTATTTTAAGCAAAGAGCCACACAGCAAAAACACCACTGAGAAGTTTTGGCTTTTTTTTTTTTTTGCTCTTTGTAATTTGGTTCACTCTGTCAGTTCTGCACTCGTGCTCGTTTGAGGAGCGCTCCTTAGCCCCTTTTGTGCGGGCCTGTATCCTTGCCTCAGCACAGTTCACTGGAGACTGGGGGTGAAAATCGTTTTTATTTTCCACTTTTAAGACTAATCCACTCACTCTGCTGTGGAAAATCAAGTAAAATGCATGTCCAGCGTGAACTTAATTTAGTTTGTGCTGTTTGCTGTGTGCGGCTGTGTCTGTTAGACCTAAAGTGGCCTCGTGCTCAGCCTCTCGCTCTCAGTTACCCTGCAGCGGAGGGGTTCAAGATGAAACCTAATCAGCTGTATGACGCTACAGCGGGGCTGAATGTGATAAAATGCCAACACCGGAGCAGATTAAATGAACGAGTTAATGAAGGTAATGAATGAGAGTGTTTCACACTGAAGAGTTTAATTAACCTCGCCTCCCACCACCCTCTCTCCACTGTAACACCTTTGTCACTGTATCGCAGCCCTCTTCTGTGCCGACCACACAGGGGCAATTTATCGAATGGCCTCTTGTGCCAGGGGCAATAAATCCTCCGTCCTGCCCCAAGGCCTTAACCTGCATCCGTACCCTTTATCTCCATGTTTGCCACGCTTCCATAAGCACAGTACTTTTCTTGACCTATTCCCTCTCTCTTTCTCATCTACCTCCAATCTTCTCCCTCCTCCTCTTCCTCTTCTCTTTTTTCTTTCTTTTCCTTTGTCTCATTTCTTCTTTTTTTTTTTTTCTTGTTCTCTCAGATGCAGAAACACCTGCGACCACACACGGTGCGCACTTCCTCACCGTCAGCAATCCCTGGCAGCTTAATCTGCACACACACTCACTCTTCAACTGATAGTCTCGTCAGATTAAAATGAGGCTGAAATATTCATGCATAAACATGCATGCACACTCACCCATATTTATGAGGACCTCCCACAGCCTTTGCTTTACTTTTGTCCTATTGTTCGCTTCAGACAAACAAAACCCCCTCTCTGTGCTCAAATATTGAACACGATAGTCGGCCACATTCTGACAACTTTAATACACCTCAGCTGTCTCGCTTTCTCTTTCTTTTTCCCATTCCCATCCCTACTCTTCTCTCTCACTCACACACACACACACACACACACACACACACACACACACACACACACTATAGTGCCACACCAGTGCTACATCTTGTTAAAAAGAGTTAGTGAAGCTGAAAGGCCAATCACATTAACACAGAGAGTGTCAAAAAAGACCAGAGAGAAATATGGTGGAAGGGTCAAATCAAACAGACACTTCTCAGATTTTAATTGCAAATGCCTAATTGCTCAAATAATTATGAGTAATCAGACTCGGCCGCGCTGATCTCGAATGCATCATATAGCAATTACTCACCACTGTCGCTGCTGGATTTAAAAGAAAGAAATATCTTCGTAGATTAGCGCTTAATCCCGGTGCCTAGGATCGGAGAAGGCTTTGAAGATGTGCGGCTCAATGTCCTCGTCCACAGCCGCCGCGGAAGGCCCCGCCTCGGGTGACGGGCTGCGGCCATTTTATACTGGAGAGCTCTAATCAGTCATGGTGGAGGAGCGAGGATTTATCCAGCAGCTCGGATTCGAGGATGATTAGATGCTCAGATGCAGTGAGAGGGGTTAGCGATTTGGCCAGGGCATGAATGTTGCTGTTCCAGCTCTCCCTCACTGATAAATGTCATGGGGAGTTGGAGGAGCCAACCTTGAACCTTGCTTTCATGGCACGCCAGCCCGATGCTACATTTAAAGACTGGGATTTCAATTATCAATGTGATTCAATCGTGGTTATTACTGCAGTTAGACTATTAAGTAGCCTGAGGGCAAAATAAAACTTCATCTTCAGAGGCTGAGGTACCTGGACTTCTGTGGAAGAGCTTAATTAAAATATGATTACCTGTCTCTGGTGCATACTAAAATGTGTATGGAGCTCAAGGCAAACTGCCTGCTGTCCCAAGAGGATCATATCTAGTGTTGTCAGGCCCTTATTTGCCTTGTTTTCCACCTTTTAGAATGATTCCCCCCCCCCCCCTGTTTGTTTGAGCCCCTTTTAGCAGCTAAGAGCTGTCTGGTCAGGAAAGGTCACGTGAAGTCTTTGCCTCTGTCTATCTTTAGCGCAGTCCCTTCTCTGTCTGCATAATTTCTCACTGTCTATGCTTAAGCACATTTTAGAAGCATCAGGCATCATCTCTTGCTGGTCAGGGAGCCCATTTCATGGCTTTGTGTGGCATGAAAGGGCCGTCGGAGTCGGTGGGAGAGATCATTATCTGACATGAGCTTACAGAAGGGAAGGAACAGGAGCTGAATGTGTGAGGCAGAGCCCGAGGGTTTGCTTTGACTTCTACTCAACATCGCAGCCTTTATATTAATCCATATTTTAATTAGACTTTCTTTTAGTGCTTGTTTACTCTTGCTGTGTTGTTGTAAGGGAGGCGGAGCGAGGGAAGGGCAAGGATAGAAGGTAGTGAGGTTGACATGGGATTACTATTAATAAATACAAGGGGAGGGAAGGTAGAGCCTAGTGAGGGCTCCAGAGACGAAGCTGTGTTTCTTTTCATTAGTAGGATATTGTAATTCAGATAGAACCCATCAGCTCAAACAACGACCTGCCGCAGCTCGTGTGATGTGCTGAAATTTCAATCAGTTTGTTGTTATTGTGTTAGCAGATGCAAAGAAACGCCAGTGAGTAATGCGTAGTAGCATTTTAGACGCTGATGAGGCGATGCGGTTGTGTAGATCGAGCGACTGATTAGCATTCATCAGGTGCTTTTGAAGCCGTTAGAGGAGATGATGTTCAGAGAACTTTCTGCTCCGTTAACTTCAAATAAATGTCTTTCCCAACCTGTCGTTGGAGAATGTCTCGGGATGACTGACTTTTCATCAGATCCACTATTAGAGCTGCTCAGTGTGCTCTGTCATGGAGCAGTAGAAGCTCGTGAGTCCATTAAACTGCGTATTAAAAAAAAAAACAGGCTTTTTCCTTCTCTCATTTCTAAAATGAACATTTCAATCAGTGTGTTGCCTTTGGGAAGGATGGCGGGTGAAGGTCAGTTTGAATTTCAGCAGTAATAATTAGATTCTTTATTAGTCTTTGCCACTGAATTCATCTCCAAAAAGGAGCGCTGCAAAGGAGCAGCGTTGGCCGGGTGTTGACTTAATGTCACCCATCCATTTTGCTTTCGCTCTGGTTGGCCTCGCAGGAGCTAGAAAATGGGAGCTCATTCATCACTGGGTTTCTCTGGCTCTGGGCCCCAACATGCATTCAGTCATAGCTCGAGTGACAAACACACACACACACATAAACACTTTGTCTGAAACAACAAAGGGGCTGTGTGCACACATGCACATCTCAGTGGGACGTGTAAAAAATGTCTCCAGCAAAATATCAACAACACAGACACACACACTCACCCACCATACATACATATATATATATATATATATATATATATATATGAGTGTACAGTGTCACATGGCTGCTCTCTGAGCTGCTCACGTGTGAATACAGTCAGACCGCTGAAGGTTTCTGATTGATTGATTGACTGACAGCAGCACAGGCATCTGTATTCTGGCAGCACAGTGTGACATGAGTGATGCTTTGCTGAATTTTTTTAAGAGCTCATACATTTTAAAGCAATCCTCCACCATGTTTATTTCCCTCTCTTCTCCACCCCCCCACCATTTTTCCCCATCCAGAAAGGAATCCCCATCGGGCAGTTCTGCAAGGACTTCAATGAGAAAACCAAGGAGCTGAAGGACGGCATCCCTCTCCCGATCAAGATCCATGTGAAGGTATGTCTGTGCAGCTCGCTGTGGGTTTGTCTAACCCCATCCCTGACCCATTACACTTAGCACTTAGCGCCCCTCCCTAGCACGATTGTGGCTAATTCCACGAGCTGCATAACATTATCGCAGCACTTCCATTATTCATACTCTACCACGAAGTAAGCCATTCCATTTGCATTCATTAATGAAGCAATACCCAGAGGAACCTGCAGTCAAGAACCATTAAGTGCATGCAAGAGATGTGAATTACTCCAAAAAGAGGTGTTATGTTTGTAGTATTTATTTCACACAAGAACATATTTTTTGACTTCCTCATACTTCCCTCCCACCTTTTGTGTGCTGTGTCCTCGCTGCTCTCTCTGTGTTGTGTAATGAGGTTCACAAGGAGGGAAAGCCTAATCCTTTCAGAGGCGTGAATTTATTTTGACATGCAATATCCAGCAACAGCTCTGCCATCACATCTGGAGCCCTGCTTCTATCTATCAGTGCAGTGCCATCTGCTGGTGATTTGTAGCGTTGCAGTTCAAGCTGCACAGTGTGTGTGTGCGCATTCTGCGTGTAATGTTTAGTGTGTGCGCATGCAACATGTGTCAGCCTCTGAGAGGATGTTTCTCTGCAGGCTTTCACCTCATCCTTGTCAGTAGGTTTAAGCACATCTTACAGTCCCTTTCATCTTACTTTAAATGAACAAATTGACTTTTTCAGACATTCCACTTTTTCACTTTTCTTGCAGAGAGTCAGATGAGAAGATCGATACCACTGTCATGTCCGTGTGTGAAAGCCGGGAGGCAATTAGCTCAGTAAAAGGGCTGGAGGCAGGGGGGCAACAGCTATCCTGGCCTCGTCTGAAGTTAGAAAAAAGTGATGCTTCCATCATATTTCTTCAGACAAAAAGACCAAAAGCCTCAAAAAGCTCTTGGTCACAGCAGCTCTTTAAGCTTAGCTCTGACATGCTGAGTTGCAGCTGTAGATGATGAGAATGTCATTAATTTTTCAGGTGTTTGAAGCCAGATATTGTACAAATTAAAGTCTTGACCTGAAGAAGTCAGAAGTTTGTCCAAATTATTACAATTCATCCTGAGTGGGGATGGATGTGAGGAAATACTTCTTATAGTTGTTGAGATATTTAAATCTGGAAGCACCACAGCTGTAGACTTGCATGAGTGAAACAGTAGTTTTGCAAGAGATATGCAGCACACCCCCAGCAAACACTGAAACAAAGTATTTAACCATTTGCTTGGGATAATGTGTATATGTTACAGAAATGCATGTCAGAACTTATTTAACAAATGTTAACTGTGATGTATTTGATGGCAGAGAGCAAATGATTCTCCAAAGGGTTTTTTGGGTTTTTACAGTCTTCTACACAGAACTCCTGATTATGAAGCAAGTAGTAAATGAATGAATAATTCCAGTCACATCTGAGAAGTCATTTGCTAATGCCATAGACTGTATCTAAAAGATGGGGAGGGGGGGCTCCAGGCCTGGAAGTGAAGCCAAACCTGTTTTCTTTCTAATGACCAGTCGGTCGCTAAACAGAGGTCAGATTATATGGAAGTCTTTCATTCAGTTTTTTTCCTGTTCGGTTTTATAGTCTCAGTCAGTAGGTTAAAACATTATTAAACACAGCTTGAGAATTCATTTTAAAAATAAGCCAATTTAGAATCTCCAGTTAACCTAAGATCAGGCATGTCTTTGGACTGTGGGAGGAAGCCGGATTATCCGGAGTGAACGCACACAGAAATAAGACGAGCATGCAAACCCACACAGAAAGGCCGCAGCCAGATAGGGGAGTTAAACCGGGACGCTTTGAGGTTACAGGGCTAACCAACAAATCACCACAGTGTACACTGTGCCACCACAGTGTAAGTTGAAGTTTTAAAATAACATTTTTACACTGGCTGTGTTGAAATGTCTTTCCAGCATGCTACCTATGGTAAACAAACACAATTATCTGAGATAGTGTGGCCTAAACGTCAAAATGTACCAATAAGTAACAGCCTAAGATTACTATATAATATTGTCGCATGGAAACACTATGACGGTCACTTCCCATCATTGTAGAGTGACCAGGCAGCTGGTGTGGTATGTAAAATGTTTTAAGTAAATAACAAATAACATTTTGAATTTTATTATTTCAAAACAAAGAACGACAAAAAGTAACCGAAACCAAATCCTAGGACTAGTATTGGTTCATACATAAATGGTACTCAGCCCTATTCAAAAGGCTTGACAAACAACTGGGTGATGTCACAGTGTCTGTCACCATCTTTTGTATACAGTCAATGGCTGGTTCAGTGACCACTGCAAAATGTGTGTCGAGTTTAGGGCCGCCACGATTAGTCGACTAGTCACGATTACGTCAACTATCAAAATCGTCGACGACTGATTTAATAGTCGACGCGTCGTTTGAAGCTTTGTAAGGAATCAGTAGTAGGATTTGTCTTTATTTTTAGTTAGCACATACCTTAAACACTTAAAGCTGTAAGCTAATGATAGTTATAGAAGAGCAGATGCTGCTGGTGCAATAAGCTGTACGTTTTACATCCAATGGATGATGATCTGATTAGATAATCGGTGCTAGTCAACTATCAAAATAGTTTGTGGCAGCCCTAGTCAAGATCAAGCAAACAACATAAATCCTGTTAATTAATGAGTTTTAGATTTTATTTGGGCAAAACCAGCAGATCTGATCATCTAACTCTATATTATCTATAAGCATATTCTCCAAAATGCTGAACTCCTTAAATGTCAGTAGCTGTTCCTTTGCTCCCGCCCCCTCTTTATTATCCATCTTTGAATTTTCTGCTTGCTCATTTTGCTCGTCAGAAAAATCCCCGAGCAGGTGTTTTCTCTTCAGAAACAACAGCAGCTAATTGAACTCTTACAACCAACAGCTTTTCCACAGAATAAATGATCTTCCTTCCATCGAAAGGTCATATCGTGCGAGATAACATGTCTCTGATGACAAATCACCTGCTCCGCAGTGTTTTCTCAGCTCAGCCTGCACTTTATTGTCTCATGTTTGTTTAAATTTTTATGTGACAGAAAATAGATGATGCAAAGTACTCTCCCAAGATGGTTTAATGATTGCATTGGCTGTCATATTCTAGCTAATAAAAACCTCCAACCAGGGAATGAATCTGAATTTGGTGGGGGGAAAAAAAGCAGGGTCAGAATGACTCAGTGAGGCTGAAGAAATTATTTTTGTTTTGGTCCTGAGGGGAGGACGGAGAGGGTAAGCACATGGGGCTCGGGAGCAGATGTGCAGCAGCACTCGGCTAAACACGCACATAGTAGACAGAAAAATGGAAACGCCTCATGCAGATGGCTTAGGTTACTTCAAAGTTAAGTGAGTCTAGTTCATGTAAAAAGAAGAAGAAGAAGTGGCACAAGGGATGTGAAAGCTGTGGAAAATGATAAATAAACACAGAAATATCACCCGACACTGCACTCCCCTCTGCTCTTTGTTTTGGTCAGTGGCCTTTTCTGTTCTGATTCAGCTCATCTGTGTTATTTTCATGCCACAGTAGGCGGATGTTCAGTGAAACAGCTCAGAAAAATCCACTGAACAGTAGATGCCCAGCACCGAACAGCAGCAGACTGTCACTGTTAGCAACTATCGGCTGAACATAGTGGAGCATTTAGTGGATGAAGAGTCAGCTACTCCCCCGGAGGAGCTGGTGGAGCTAAACTAGAGCTAAAAAAAGACTCCCAATTCCTCAAATGGCCTGAAAGATGTCTCCAAATCAATAAATACGCTTTGTATCTGCTGGATGTGTACATAAACAACTAAGGGACTCATACGGGAGCAACTTGTCAATCCCAAGGTAACCCTGCCCTAAATCGTGGCTGCATTGTGATTATGGTAGAGATCATAAATTACAACCGTACATCTTAACTGCACTAAAAAAAGACTTGAAACTACACCTGAGACCATAAACTCGCCAGGAAAATTTTTGCCGAGATCATAAAGCAAGTGAGAAGTAGGGTCATTTTCATTAAGGCTGCAGTGGAATAGTCCAAATAATCCCCTCCTATGTCTTCTTCTAATCACTTTTCCTCTGCCGTTGATGGAAAACTTCATCAAGTTAAAAAGGTGTGAAGGAGAAAGTTGGAGAATCCGACTGCTTAGTAATGAGACGGCAGATGTTGTTGAGTTGAGTCATTTAATCGGAAGGTCAGTGATTCAGTCTCGCTCCAGTCCGCATGTTGAAAGTCCGTGGGTGAGATACAGTATCAGAATGTGTCGGCACAGTACGAACACAGTGGATATCGACTTTGTAGTGTAAGAGTGGAAATCTAATCTATCGGAATACCAGTCTGTTAATCTTCATCATCAAAAGCTTGTCCTCACACAATGTGTTTTTACTGCGTTGGTTCATGCAGGTCGCACAAATGAAAAGTAGCCTGTGACTGAAGTCAGATTAATTTACGATAATCCGAAAGGCTGCAGAACAGCGACGCTTAAGCTGAAGACATAACTAATGCAGCCCGATTTATGGGAAAATTTTAATAGAACATTTTCTTAAAATATAAACTTGCATTCTTCACACAAGGCAGCAACTTCATACAAAGTTTTTATTACAGCTGCATCCAGCATCACAGTTCTCCTGAGAGTTTAACACTGCACTTGACGCAACAAAGTTTATTGTGACCAGCTTGCGATCATTTCGCCTTTGAAATGGTTGCCTCGAAAACCAGATGCAACCACTCTCGAAGACTGCGATAAAACGCCAGCAAGATTGGTTTGTGCCTGAATTGGGTCAAACTGGCAATTTCATGCGGTGATTAACTGTGATAAATTGTTAAAAATTGCAAATGTGTTTCCATCTGCATACGTAGAAATTCACCAGCCTCAGAAACTGCATCACAGACCCTGCAGGTCTGCGATTTAATGACACAGGCGCTGCTCAGCACTCGGGCTTATATGTGGAAATATGACCAATCGGCAACTCTTTGAATCAAGTCCCCAAACGCAAGTCGTGCACATTGTTGCAGACTGACACAGATTGATCACAGTGTGCTGGCAATGTGTTTACAAATTAGACAGCACTCTGAATGATACAGAAGCTGGGAACGCACAGATAATGCAGACGATGCGACACCGAACAGAGGGAGACAGAGATGATGAAGAGGAGAGATAACAGGTGGAAGCCACAGCTGAAAACTGTAGAAACGACAAGACTGAGGGACGTAAACGGAACACAAGATAAAGAGAACAACAATTACCAAAATTAAACAAGACACAACTGAACGAGGAACAGGGGAGACAAAAATACAAAGACTAGAGGAACAGAATGGGAAAACTAAAGGGCTTTTACTAAGTAAACCTAAAGATTTCTGCAAATGAAGGCATGAAATAACTCCAAAAGGAACTTGTGTAAGGCAATAAACAAGATATAGAAATACCAGAAAGCTAAAGTCTAACAATGCAGAATATGAAACCCTAATTCAGAGATGAGCAGAAATACAAAGTGAGATTGAGGTTCTGTCCTATCAGGTGACCTGTGCGCTTGTGCGTCTTGTGATTGAAAGTGGTCAGCCACTTTCAAGGTTGAGGGTGTTACATGCTCGAGCTCTGGGTAACTAGTTGGTCACAGCAGCTACTTGCAATCAGTGGCTGGATGTGAAAAAACATAAAATTTTTCTTCCTAGTTGCAAGGAGGTTGCTGTCCTACTTTCATTCTAATGCAGCTGAGGCATTAAAAGGTTCACAGTGAACCAGCAGGTTATGGCATAAATTTTTTCCATAACAGAAAAAGACAAAATAATAGCTGCCTTGTTGATCGGTGCAGTAATTGACATCATAACCTTGAAAACATCTTATTTGAAATAAAGGTTCTCACAGTTGAATAAAGAAAATGTAAATTCTTCAAATCCACAGGGTAGGATTAATACTGTGAATTAATTCGCCCTTAAAACATGAAGCGCACTGCCTCCAGACCCCGAAGAAGATCGACTAATATGTGATTATCTTTGCTTTACTCATGTGATAATAAAAGCTTTTTAACTTTTTGCAATTTAATGGGCCTTAAGTTGAATTTCCAGAAAAGTCCTAATCTTGTGAGAAGTAGGACCAAGCTATGTTTTTATATTGCTGCGTTAAGACTTCCAGCAAACTCAGCAGTACAGAGAAACCAAATGACTCAAGACTGTGTTTGAAGATTATCCCCCATGTTCAATTATCTGAGTTAAGAAGGTTAATCTGTTTGTTCGTTCAAACCAATTAGACGAATGTCGTAATTCTCCGCCAGAGTTGCTCTCGTGATGCGTGGTGACGGCTTCAGAGCAGACTTTAAAGAGTCACGCTGGAAGGTAGAGCTGCTTCTGACGTCTTACCTCAAAATCTAATTTCAAAATGAGTCGGAAAGAGTTTTCGAACTCGACGAGCTGCTGTGAATGTTAGCTCAGCTGCTGCAATTAGATTTAATTTGTGCTCCTCATGCATTAGCACGCATTCGGTTCACAGAGTCGTTTTCTGAAAAAATAATTAGACGGTGATGTTTGCAAAACCCAGGAGGCCGCTTCAAAAACCTCCCCTATTATTCTGCATGAAAATGTTCAGTCCAGTGCATGAAAATACATTTTTTTTTAACCAGTTTCTTGCTCCTCACAATGATGATGTCAGGTCACAATCACCGGCCACTTTATCAGGTAGACCTTTTCAATTGCTCGTTAACATAAATATCTAATCAGTCAGGGAGCAGCGAGTCAGTGCTTTAGGCACATAGACGTGGTCAAGATGACCTCGTTTAAGTTCAAACGGAGCATTAGAAAATGAAGAGAGGTGAATTACGTGACTTTCTGTGTGGCATGGTTGATGTTGCCAGACAGGCTGTGTGAGTGTTTTACAAACAGTTCTGCTGGGATTTTCACACTGCCGTCTGTAGGGTTTACAGATAATGGTCTGAAAAGAGAAAATACCCAGTGAGAAGCAGCAGTCTGGGTAAAAATGCCTTGTTGATGCTAGAAGTCAAGAGTAAAATGGACAGGCTGCTTCTGGTTGGTAGGAAGGCAACAGCAACTCAAATAATCAATCATTTCAACCAAGGTATGCAGAAGAGCATCTCTGAATGCACAAGAAGTGGAACCACGAAGCAGATGAGCAGACCTCACTGGGTGGCACTCCTGTCAGCTAAGAACAGGAAACAAACTACAGTTCACAAAGACTCACCAAAATTGGAGAATTGAAGAAAAAATGTTGCCCGTGATGTGACGAGTCTCGATTTCTGCTTTAACATTCAGATGTAAGCGTCAGAAGCCGGTGCAAACAACATGAAATTGTGGATCTGTCCTGCCTTGTAGACGTTTGGGGTGATATTTCCATGCCCCACTTTAGGTCCATTAGTAACAAACACCACAGCCTGCCTAAATATTGTTTCTAACCATCTGTCCATCCCTTTATGACCAGTGCACCAATCTTCTGATGGCTGCTTCCAGCAGGATAACCCATCATGCCACAAAATTCAAATCATCTCAAACTGGTGTCATGAACATGATAATGGCTTCACTGTACTCAAATGGCCTCCACAGTCACCATGGCATGGGATAGAAGATTCACATCATGTCAATATGGACCAAAATTCTGAATAAAGGCAGTTCTGAAGGCTAAACAGGTCCACCGGGTACTAGCAAGGTGTACCTAATAAATTGACCAGTGAATGTACCTGACACGTCACAGCAGAAACTGTCATGACCCTCCATTGTACCATTGTGCCATTGAAACAACCCAATTTGCTCAGCTGTTTTCTGGATTGGGAGAGAACTCTCTTTCTATTAATGATTGTTTAAGTGCCATTTCACTCACAATGTCTCTGCTGACCTCAGTGACGCTCAGTAGACGCGTGTTAGTCATGTCCTGGGCAGCTTTAATCTCTTTTTGGCGGAGCCTGTGGGCTTTGGCTGTGCATATCCCATAACATCATGGTTAAAGTTCTCTTGCTGCATGAAGTCGTTTCATGAATTTAGGCTTGTTAAAGGCTGTACTGTGTTTTAATGTCATCGCCCTGCCAACATCCAAGTTTGTGATAATTCAAAAACAAGGTGATGTAGGAGCTTCAAATTGATACTGTAGCTAGGGCTGTGCGATATGACCAAAATCTCATATCCCGATATAAGAATTCTATCGTCCTGATAACGATATAAATCACAAAAATTGTAACATTTTCTGTAAATTCTGTGAATCTCGGGCAGCTCGACTTGCGTGAAGTGTTTCCAGCTCGCGCATGTAGCTGGAGTCGAGTGTTTTAACCGATGCATGAAACGATACATTTTTAGACATAAGTTGTAACGAGCCGCCGTTTTCTTTGTGAGTATTTATTACACGGCGTGCTGCGGGGAAAAGCCTGTTCTAACGTTTGAGTCTAAGGTTTATTTTTTAGCACCTGACGGCTCTTTTTTACTTCTCATCCGTAAATAATCTGCTCTTTCACGTGATTCAGTTTATTTTGAAAAGTCTCAACAGGATCTTGAGCTTTATTGTGAAAGGTTTATGTGGAAAATAAACAAGCGGACAGCGATGGTTTTACCGTCGTTGTTGCTAGACACACAACGCTAAAAACAGGCGCTTGTCCGTCTCGTAGTGTGGTTATATTAAATATAAGAGAAAGAGAGAACTTTAAGAAATTAATATAGCCACTACAGTAGACCATCAAAACGATGAAAAAATATTGCCGTAAACAGTTTATTTTGCGACACCACGAAACAAACGATAGCGTAAAATGAAACGATAGATGTTTTTATATCGTCATCCGATATATATCGTTATATCGAACAGCCCTAACTGTAGCTGTATCTACTAAAAATCTTGGACGAGTTTGAATCTCAGAGTTTCTGAATGTGATAACTCAAGAATGGGGTGACATAGGATTTTGGTGCCAGTATTTTTATTTTTTCCAGGGGGATGAAAACACACTGGTGTTAATGTGGGGGAAATAATAATTAGGATCTCTGTTAAACACTGTCCCATGTACTTTGGCTGTCCTAAAGCACAAAGCAATACCGAATATAGGGTCAAAATCAGGATGTTAAAATCTTGGTTACAATAATATTTATACATTCTGCAAAATCTCATGTATTCACACTCTCAGGGGTTTCATGGGTGTTAATATTGATTCCTCTGTCTCTCTTTTTCCCTCTCAGCCTGACAGAACGTATGACCTGACGATCGGCCAGCCCACGGTGTCTTACTTCCTCAAACAAGCGGCAGGAATTGCAAAAGGAGCTGGAAAGACAGGTGAGAGGTCTTGCCTCAGTCATGTATCTGCTCTTACTAAAGTTTTCACCTGCTGAGCGCATCCTGTTCTGGACACATGTCTCTTCATGGACTCGGATTTGAGCTTTGCTGCGATTGATGTTAAATTCATGACATATGGGGAAACGCTGCGGCAGAGGTGGGAAGTGGCAAACATGGTGTGTTAGGGAAAGAGAATTATGGATTTTCACGTTTTATGCTTCAAGCTACCTTCAGCTGACTCCTGCAACGCCGACGCACTCACCTGTGCACACAGATTTCCAACTCACTTTGCCCTCCTTCAACCTTTCTTGATACATGTAGTGAATTTTATATTGTTTTATTTATGCTTCACCCTCTGTTTTGTGTGTGCGTCAAGGTCACGAGACGGCGGGGATGGTGTCCGTCAGAGCAGTGTATGAAATCGCACAGGTGAAAGCTCAGGACGAGTGCTTCAAAATGAGGAACGCCTCCCTTGAGACGGTTGTGAAAAGCATCATCGGCTCAGCTCGCTCCCTGGGCATTAAGGTTGTCAACAAGTAAGTACCAATTCTGTACTTGGTGTACTTCTAATCTCATTTTATTGAGCTATCGGGAAGCACAAATCAAATGTTTCAGTGCAATGAAAGAATCCCAACAAGTGTTAGGCTGAACAAGAGTGAGAGTACCAGATGGAGAAAAGCAGGCAGGGGAATTTAAGTCTTCATCTGAGCTTTTCAGTTCTGGGAATTCAACTGCCCACAGTTTGCTGTGAGGTGAAAAACTTCTGAAAACATATGAAGAAAAGCTGTTGACATAGTGGGGTGAAATGCATCCAGAGTACTGATCCTTTCTTGCTAGATTCCTCCAAACTTCCTCCTGTTAGGATCCAGTGCAAACCCACTGATGCACGGCAAACTGAACGCAGGATAATGTAGAAGAGAATTAAAAAGATCAGCAGTTTTTCAACAACACCGAATCTAGGTTTTTCAGACAGGATCAGACTGATATCCTTATCCTTATTTCATTTCATTTCATTTATTTATTTATTTTTGCCGTAAACAGACACAGAGCAGTGAACAAACAAGAGTGTGCCAGATGGTAATACATACGGAGTATTGACATTATGAAAACAGAAAATAACCAAAATATATAAGAAGGACTCCGTACACTGTTGGGTTAAGAAATAAGTAAAGCTCATTGCTTGTGAGAGGTAATATATCAAGAACAGGCCCCCACATCCTATTAAATCTACCCTGAGTATTTGGTTTACACACAGGTAATTCTTCTATTTGTATAACAAATAACATCTCCAGTGTGCAAAGGTGGGTGGAGAAGAAAAGAATCAGTTTATTGGCAACCAGCATTCACAGAAGCAGAGCGATCTGGATATGAAAGTTAAAAGGTTTCTACAGAGCATCCAGAAATTTCCAGTATGTTGTTGGGTTTAATGTCTTTGGACAAGGCGGATGACAAACACTGGAAAATTTCTATTCAATACTCGCATAACGTCAGGCAGAACCAAGGAAGATGTGCGAGGACCCCCTCAGTGAGGCAACATTGGTCACACTGTGAGGACACAGATGGAAAAGATGGAAAGCTGGGTTTTGTTTCAGAGTAATACAACCTGTGCATCACCCTGCACTAAATCAATCTGTAGCTCACATTAACTTATGAATAAAGAACATTGCCTTTTCCCAAAACAGTTGGCTGACAGTTGTGTGTTTGTGACCTTGGCCCAGTATAAAAGCTGAAGAGACAGCAGTGAAAAAGCAATCAGCAATCTGAAATCGGGTGTTTGCAACCTGGAGAGAACAGGAAACACTGTTTTATAAGTAGGAAATGTTTCCTTACCGCAGTGTCCGAATTGAAGAAAAGTCTGCATTCCTTCTAAACTTTACTTTTTTGGACAGTTTTGCCTTTATTGGACAGTGAAGATCAAAGGAAGGTGGGAGAAAGAGCAGGGGATACATGCAGCAAAGGGTCGAGGGCTGGACTCAAACCCGGCCAAGAGGCATGTGGTCGCCTACTCACCCAGTGAGCTAAACTCGTGCTCAACCTTCAGTCTTTCTAATGACCTGAAAGGAATGATTCATCTGTTTGGAGAAACTAATTTAGATTACATAGCAGACTATGAGAAAATAACCCTATTACTTATTAGGATGGGGGTTTTTTTTTGGGGGGGGGGGTTTGTTAGCATCCACGTTATAAAAGACAACAGCAGCCAACACGAAAGTCCAACAGCCAGTCAAACATTGTAACATATGGGGGTATAAAGAAATGCAGAAATGTGCAGTTAAGCAGGATTTCAGCAACATCATGCTGTCTTGTAAGACAAACCAAGCCGCTACAATAACACAATCAAAGACCCAATGAAACGGTTTTCCTTCCAATTTGAAGTGCATTCTTGTCGCTACATTGTCAGACTCTTAACAAAACGGCCTCAGCATCCGTTCACTTATCACGGTAGATATTCATCAGTCCTCTCAGTCGACCGCCACTCATCATACTCCTGAGATTCAAACAACTGAAGCAGCGCTCAGTGCTGGCAGTAGATGTGGACAGAGGTCACTAATGGAAGCCTCCATGGTTCAGACTCCACATCATAACACTATCAGCGGTAACTTTTGCAGACTCTAAACATAATCCTAACGGCTTAATACAGTTTGTTTTTTGTTTTCCAAAAACCCAGAGAACAAAAAGTTCCTTCTAAGCTGCTTGTTTGGCTTCTAACACCCAGAACACATGAAGTCCAACATCATATGCAGTTACATTAAGACCAGACAACGTTCGCACATGTTTGCATCCCAATATTTGTGAAAAGATGCAGCTAAAGATATAAACCCAGAGAGAGGTTCTGATTTTGTTAAAATTGTGTTTATGAGATGATTAAAAAAATAACTCGCTGGATACTCCAAACTTGATTTTATAGCTTAGTACATTAATGCAAGAAATTTATCGTTTTAATCAAGAGTTTGAATTTTTATTTAATGCTCCATGTAAATTTAAAGTCCCCTTGTGGAGGAAAACAGACGATCAAGCGAAATATGCTCTGCCGCTCGCTTACCTGGTGATTGACAGGTTGCTGCTGGATGAGTCTGCGGTTTCCTCGGGTTCTCAGTTAGATTCATCCCTCACGTTTGACGTCTGGATTCATAAAAACAAAGATGCTCAGCTCAAGGCTTCAAAACCAGTGTTCAAACACCAGTGGGTAATGTCAAGGTGGACATCATTTTATAGAGTCTGTGGATGCTGTAAATGTGGCCACTGGATGTCAGACTGACTCTGTCAGACACACAGAGACAGCAGACATTGTGAACATTGTTTGCAGTGGCTCCAAACAGCCACCGTAGGGTTGTTTTTGGAGTGCTTTTGATTGGCTATTAGACATACTGAAACCCAACACCTGAGACCTTCTTGCAGTGCGAGGTGAGTCATTGCACGGACCTGTAAAAGCCCCTAGTCCTTTAATAATGAGTATCGAGCTAATGCAGCTGCACATTACACAATTAGACTTCATTAAGACAAATTAGAAATGAAATGTGCAGAAACAGCCTGCTAATATGCTAAAATGTTAAAAACTATAAATCGAGCAGGGTTCCAGGGTTATCATTTGAATACTTAACACTGTTATACAATATCTACAACCAGTGTATCACATCACACCTGGCATTCAGTGCTGAACTATGATCTTTTAGTCTGAATGTTTGTGACTGACGTGATTTGGCTGCTGCTACGATGAAAAAGTATTTGCCCCCTTTCTGGTTTCTTAGGTTTTTGCATATCTGTCCCAAATACATATTTCAGATCATCAAACTAATTTTAATATCAGACAAAGATAACCTGAGTAAATGCATTTTTTAAATGATGATTGCTAAATCTAAACCTGGTGTGAAAAAACAACAACTTCTTTCTTCTTTGCTAACTCATTAGTTAATTGTGATTAACCAATTTGTTGTTGTTTTTTTAGAAAGCTGGGGTCACTTTCACCTGCCACACTCAGGACTGATTACTACCAGATCTTTTTAATAAAGAAACCACTTAAATAGAACCTGTCTGACAAAGTGAAGGAGGCTAAAAAATCTCAAAAAGAAACGCATCATGTCACAATTTAAAGAAACTCAAGCAAAGTCTTTGACACCTGTCAGTCTGGAAAGGGGTACAAAGTCATTTCTAAGGTCTTGATACTCCAGTGAACCACAGTGTGAGATCCATTATCCACAAATGAAAAAACCCCAGAACAGTTATGAACCTTCACAGGAGCAGTGACCTACCAAAATTACTCCAGGAGATCACAAAAGAACCCAGAACAACATCTAAAGAACTGTTGTCCCAAATTGCCTCAGTTAAGGTCAGAGTTCATGATTCAACAATAAGGAAGAGACTTGATTTCCATGGGAGAGGTCCAAGGAGAAAACCACTGCTGACCAAAAAAAGAGCACAAAGGCTCATCATTGCCAAAAAGCATCCTCATGATCCCAACGACTTTTGGGAAATTATTCCTTTCCCAAAAGTTGAACTTTGAAGATTTGTTACATTTGGCATAAAACTGAGTTCACGAAAAGAACTTCATACCAACAGTCATGGTGGTCGTAGTGTAATGGTATGGGGCTGCTTTGCTGCTTCACGACCTGGAATTTTTGTTGTAAATTCCAGAAATGTGAATTCTGCAGAAAATCTTCAAGGAGAATGTGCAGGCATTACACGGTTACACAGCAGGAAATTATCAGCAAGTCCACCTCTGGATGGCAATAACATAAAATGACTTGGGGCCTAGCCAAAGTCTGGACTTAAATCCAACTGAGGTGCTTTAGTATGAGCTTAAACACACCGCCCGTGCCCAACGACGCTACAGTGTGGCTGAACTAAAACAATTCCGGAAAGAAGAGTGACCCATTGTAGGACATCACTAACACTTGATGGCAGTTCTTGCTACCAAGGGCGGCACAACCAATTATTGGGTTGTGCCACCCAAGCTGTCTTCTTCCTCATGGAAGTAAAGAGTCGATGTTAAAAGAAAGTGAATTTTCTTGCTGTAAACTACATGGTTAGGGCGGTAGCAGTTCATTTTTAAGTGCAAAGGTGTTTCCATAGTGAAAAATGTGAAACCCAAATGTTTGAGTGAAAAAAGAGGCACAATCTGGTGTGATAGTTAAATCAATTACATTTTGTTTTCTGTTTAAATTCTAATTACAAATTCACTGCTTAAGGAAAACAAATAGCATTAGTAGTTTACAGTACAAAGAGAAACATGTTAAAACGCTCAGTTTTTGCTCCAGGTGTTAAAGGGTTAACTTGCAAATTGGGTTCTGAGTGTGTATTATGATTACACTATGAAAGCAAAATATGCTCAAAGTCAGTATGCATACCAGAAACCCTTGATTTTCCAATGTGCTCTTAATGGGCTCACCCACAATGTAGTTCAGAGAGGCGGTGGAGGAGCTGCCCACAGTTGCGGGGGGGAAAAAAAGAGAAGTGTGGACGGTCATTAAAAAGCTCCGCAAACAAGCCTGAAAACACAAAATAACTAGTAGACCTTTGGAGAGAAGTGATTTGTTTCCTGTGTGGGATGAAAGTTTGATTCCAAGGCTGCAGAGGTTTCTGTTAGAATAAAACTACTAAGCGTGTTTATTTTTCCATATACTGACTGCAAACGCAGCATGCCGAAGCACGGCGTGTCGTTTATAGTGACTGTAGAGGTAGTATATAGTGCCAAATCAGAGAAAAAATGGGATGTTATGAGTTTGTACGTGTTGCTTTGGATTGCTTTTAGACGAAGCGACACAAACCTGTTCGCTTTGCGTTTCTTCCTATCCTTCAAGATCTTTATCATTTATGACGTGCACAGCATTTCATGTATATATTTTTTTATAACGTAGTTTAGTATTCAGGCTCTATCATCTGCTTCTGCCACTTCCATTTCTACTTCAGCTAATAGTGCTGTATTTTTCCCAGAATCAGTTTCTCCCCCTTGCTTAGAACCTAACTTGTCTTGTGGCTGCAGTGCATTTTGATTTATTGGGAGTACTGTCAGTGAAGAAATTGGTATCTCTGCCTTTTTGTACAATGAAATTTTCCCTGGATGGGTTGCTGAACACTGCTGCATTGTGGTGAGCCCCGAGAGAAGTCGGTGCTCTTTCATTCAGGGGACTGAAAACAAAAAGGGGTTTGGAGTTAATGTTGCAGATAGCTGAAGGATTTCTCCTGTCAAGTTTAAAAAATAAGGGTGTATCTCTGTCCTCATCTCCAATCTTCCTTTTCTCTCTCTCTCTCTCTCTCTCTCTTCCTCCTCTCCAGTCTATCAGCTGATGAGTACAAAGTCTTCCTGGAGCAGCGAGAGGAGAAGTTGAAAGCGGACGCTGTGGCAGCAGCAGCCGCTGCCGCCGAAGCTTTAGCGGGCAAGAAGAAATGAAGTCCTGTAACATCCCTGCATTTCTCTTTATATTCATTTTATACATTCATGCAAAAACACTGTTAATGTGTGTGTGTCTGAACTTAATAAACACAACGTGTTACACGACACCCGTTCCTTGTCTTTCTGATATTAAAACTTCCCTTTAATGGCATACAGCTTAATTTAAGCGTTTACATCGCCTACATTTCAGCAACAACACCCAGTTAGATTTTAAAAATATTTACGAGCCCGCGTGATTAATTTCCTTCCAGCTCATCTAATGAAAATGTAATTTCTCTGTCATGGAAGGATTTGTATATTCAGTCTCTTTGATGTTATTATCTATTATTAACACTTCTGGAGGCAGTTTGGGTATTTGACAGGTTGTGCATATGGTTTCCTGCGCATTTCAAATGTTTTTCTATCTATCAGGGATCTGAGGGGTTCAGCACATTAATTATTGCACAAATCACATGGACCTCGGGCGGTGAGAGAATTATTGACTTTCAGGCGAATCTTATCGTTCTTCAAACTTCTGTTGTTCAAATTAATGACTTTTAACTCCTTAAACTTTGTTTAAATGTGTTTGGTCTGCCAGTGCTGACACAGCTCGTTAGGTGTAACTGTCAGTCAAATAATTTGAGTAAAAATTATAATTATTCAGCTCGTAAAATATGAGGAATACTTTCGTTTATCTGTACTTATTTGTCGACTACTGTGTTGTTGAACTGCTCATGGAACATAACAAGCAATTTAAAGTTAAGACCTTTTACTTTGATTTTTTTTTTGCTTATTTATGATGTTTTAAAACCCTAAATTATTACTTTACTTTATCCTCATTTTTATTCTATCAAATCAAGATAAACTAGCATAACTCTCAGGAATCTCTAGGGCAGGGGTCCCCAATCCCAGTCCACGAGGGCCGGTGTCCCTGCAGGTTTTAGATGTGTCCTTGATCCATCACAGCTGATTTAAATGGATAAATTACCTTCTCAACATGTCTTGAAGTTCTCCAGAGGCTTGGTAATGTACTAATCATGTGATTCAGGTGTGTTGACCCAGGGTGAGATCTAAAACCTGCAGGGACACCGGCCCTCGTGGACTGGGATTGGGGACCCCTGCTCTAAGGGTTACAGAGTGTGGTCTGAAAAACTGAAAATATTAAGTGAGCAGCAGTTCTCTGGTTGATGCCTCCTTGATGCCAGAGGTCAGACTGCTTCTAACTGATAAGAAGGGGACAGAAACTTAAATAACTGCTCACTACAACCAAGGTATGTAGCCTCTTAGAATGCACGACATGCTGAACCTTGAAGCAGATGGGCCTCAGCAGCAGAAGACCACACCGGGCGCCACTTCAGTCAGATACGAACAGGACACTGAGGCTACAATTTGGAAGGCCTCACCAAAACTTGGACAAAAGAAGACTGAGCACTTTGCCTGATCTGATGAGTCTGCTGTCACATTCAGATGGTGGGATCAGAATTTGGCAAAGACAGAATGAAAGCCTTGCATCATCCTGCCGTCCTCCCTCACATCAATGGTTCTGGCTGCTGGTGCTGTAATCGTGCGGAGGATATTTTCTTGCCTCACTTTGGACCCCTTAATAGTGAGTGGCTTTAGCACTAACGGCCTACCTGAGTATTGTTCCTGAACCTTTATAACCACAGGGGTACACTGTAGCTGTATTTGGAGACTAGCAATTTTATTTTATTTTTTCCAAATGTCATTATTTCATGTTTTTTGATGGTGGTCTGCATCATACCGTGTGTTCAAAAGCAAAAAAAATAACATAATTAAAAGAATTACTAGGTATATCCTCAGGTAGAAATAAACATAATGGTTACTTGCAGAAATTATTAACAGTTGCAATCATTGGCTGTTGCTAGAAGAGGAGTAACTGCTTGTTTATGTATTTTTATTATTTTTTTTTATACGTGAATTTTGCACACACTGATCACTGATGAGGTGATAATAATTAGAGCAACTCCATATCATGCAATGCTGAATGGTTCTAATTGGGTTCTGGGATTAATATTGATATTATTTTAACAAATAACCACATTTCTCCAAAAAGCCCTCCACTGAGGCTGAGACCTCCCTTTGCTCTGCTGTGGTGACTCTGAAAATATCTCCACCAAGAAGCAGTGGAGATGATGTGGATCTAGATTCCTAACTTCCCAGGTCAACTCCCAATCTAATATATGATGAACTAGGCTGATCGGTGGAGGCCCCACCCTCCAACCCACAACAGCCTATTGCTGGCAGTCCCAAACACCACAGACGCCCCCAGGTGACATCTCTCTTTGCTCAATGCGATAATAATAACAAGTTTTTAATGTTGTGGCTCATCAGTGTATATCACAAAGATATTGGTATCCAAGTATACTCTTTAATCTGTGATAATGCAATAATAAGACCACCCTTATCATCCAGTTTCACATTAGCTGTGTCTATACTCCAGGTTAAACAGTGGAGATTGGATCTTAGTTGCACCTGGAATTTGATTTGGTTAATTTAGCTTGAAATATAAAACAGTTCTCTCCTCATTAGCTCTTTTCTCGCATGGCTTCATCCACAGCGTATACTGTACTACACAGCATGCTCCTCTTGTTGCAGTGCTTGTCTTTGCCAGGAGATAGCAGCAGTTAGCTTTGCTGTACTCCCTCCACTCACCTCCATCATCAACACTGCAGCAGGTACTAGTGGAACAAAATGTTCACTTGCAGAGAAAGGGTGGATGTTTAAGCCTGTGCTTCAACGCGTACATTAAAGGCTTATTTTTTCTGCTTTGTGGCACTGATAGTGAGACCTGAAAGGAAAAGATCCATCCATCTATATTCACTTATATAAACAATCATATATGTATTATGATTTAAAGAAAGCAGCAAATGGATGTTTGCATGTTTGTTATTTTTCAGTTTTGTCATATCTGGTTATATCCATTTTTTCCACTGTGTGACAGTTTGTCCCATATCCCTCCGTACTGTACCTCTAATTTTAGCCTCTGCTCACTCCTTCTTTGTCTCCCCTCTCTCTCCAGCCCTCCCCTCTCTGATCCTTCAGAATAGAAGCTGAGAATAGATGGGAGGCTGTTTCAGTCAGAGCACTTGAGCAGGAATGCCTATATATGGAGTCTTACACCACGCCAAGCGCTGACAGAGTTGCAGGTACATCAGTGAATGTGGGCTACTGTGATTTATAAAGAGGGGTGGCGGGGGGGTCATATGCCTACTATTATGTGTGTGTGCGTGTGCATCATCATAAGTGGGAGGCCAACCGTGTGTGCCAGCGTGCATGCAAAAACCTCGATGCCAAGTGTGTGCGTCAGTGTGAGTCAGATAGTGTCTCATTCTGTCTCGTCATGTGTGTGCGTCAGTGCTGTTGCTGAGCGAAACTCGCTCCAGGGGAAGAAATGGAGGAGAGCGAAAGGGAGGAGGAGGGAGAAGAGGCAGGGATGGTGGGATGATGATGGTGATGATGATGATGATGTGGCTGAGGGAGGAACAGGGGGGCTTGACTATGACGACACAAGTGCATCAGCAGCATTAAGTGCACTTTATTATAAATGCATTTGTATGACAACCAAATACACTTATAAGCATCACAATAGAACACTGGTCCACAATGTCCATTCTGCAGTAAGTAAGATGTTTAGAATATATTCCATCTTATGCAATAAAAATCTTTTTCTTATATGTACAGACCAATAACTGTTTCATACAAATGTACAAATGTGTACAACCTTTCTGAAAAGAACATATGCCTACATCCACAGATATAATGCATATGCATTAACATCTTTTTTGTTTTTGTTTTCAAATATCACACATACAATTATATAATTTTACACATGTATAGTAACTTAGCCTTTAATAGCTAGAACGTAGGAATCAATCCTTTACTTGACCGTAGACAACTCTACGTGAGCATGTCGACACCATGGGAATTGTACCATTCTCAACCCGTGTCGCTTGGTAACTGAATAGAAATAGCACCCCGTCCGTATTTTTATTTTTTAAAACAAAACTTTTGTATTCTAACCCCTCTCAAAAAAGAAGAATCGCTCATTCACATAGTCAATTGTGCCTCACTGCACCGCGCTCCAGTGGAGCAACGATGCAACTGTCCATGTTGAATGGACATGATAAAGAGTTCAGAGTTCAGCAGGTCAGGGCCATTTCAGGCACACAGGAGCCGCTATAAGCTGCCAGCATTTCAAATATTGATGCTGCAAGAATATCCAGCCGACTGCCATCAGGCCAGGAAGGACCTGAAGAGCCCACATTCAGAGTCTAATGTACAGTACAAAGTAGCAGTGGATTTGTGGCATGATCAGAGCCCCGGCAAACTTCCAGACAATCTCTTGTTTGGTGTTGCATCTCATAAAGCAATGGGACACCGGCAACAATACTGAGATCTTCACATGCCAGGATCTCCTCACATGTTTTCTTTTTTTTTTCCTTTTTTTTTTTCTTGTTTGCACATCACATTGATACACAAGATTTTAGATGGAGAGATAAATATGAAATGTTAAAGGTCTGAAGTCGCAAACTCAAAGCTCAAAGTATCTCAGGTTTTGTTGAATATGTTTGGAGATTTGTTGTCGCCTTGAAGGTTGTGAGGAACAGCTGTCTTCCAGGTTTGAAGACTGGAAAGAAGATTTCAGACAGTTTTTCGGTGAACTGACAGTGTTCATCCTAAAGGATTTAAAGAAATTGTAAACATTTGACTTTCAATACATTTGAGGTTTGGGTTTGCGTTGCTGCATGTCAGGCAAAAGTCCTCTAGATCATCTGTCCTTTGAAATAACAAGAAATGTATTGTTCTGGGGGGGTTTTTCCCATTTTTTGTTCACAACAGATTTTTCACTACGAGTGAATACAAATGCGCATCTGGAAGTTAAACAGCGCTTCAGAGAGGTGTCTCTGCCTGATCATATCTGAAGCTCATGTAACAGAGAAGCTTGAGACACTACGTGGACTCAGAACCCAGTCAGTTATGGGTCCACGTAGTTTTGCACCATCATGTTGAAAATCGCACCAGTTTTGTTGTAGTATACAGATAAATGACTGAACAAAAATATAAAGCCAATCTTTGTTCTTCGGAGACATGTAGGAGTTAAAGTCCTTAAGTTGTATATACATTATGTATATTTATACACTTAAATATTTTTTACTTTTCAGTAAAAGGATCTCCACAAAATATGACAATATGCCATACTTAATGAAGTAAGTCACAGACTTATTTTAGAACGGAGGAACACTTCCACTCCCATCTGAAAGACAGAAAAGAGAAAAGAGAGAAAGACACAATCAGTGGGGCATTTTCATTTGTGTTTTGTCTTATTAAACGAATCTGAGATTTTACAAAAGAGCAAAGGAGAGGGAAAGCTTCTTACCTTTGTGGAAGCACTGTGGCGATGGATGACATTGGAGTTGATACAACTCAGGTTGTTGCCCTAAGCCAGGGGCGATCGAGGCACCTGCCCCAAACATGGGTTCCAGGACGGCCAGTTCCTCCAGGAGGGACTGAGTGCAAGACACGGCGGGCGTGGGCGAGGCGATGGGTGTGGATGTGGTGGGGCTGGGGGAGGCAGTGAGGATAAGGGGAGGGGAAGCTGGGATGGAGGAGCAAGAGGACACAGGAGATGACACCACCTCGATCTCCATTGCTTCCTCCGCTAGCCCCTCCCCTTCCGCCTTCACCCCAGCCTCAGCAGCCACAGTCGCCCCGCACCCAGCCATGGAGTTACATTGCGCCGATTGGACGCTACAGACGTGGCCCACTCCCTCAAACTGGGAGGGTTGGCGCCAACATACTGGGGTTTGAGGAGATGTTGGGCTCGAGGGATTGGGCATAGGGGAGGTCAAGGGGGAAGAGAGGCCAGGTGACTGGGAAGGAGCAAATTCATCTTGGAGGAGGGCTTCGAGGATGCTCTCTTCAAACAGAGAATCATCATCGTCGAGGAAGATGGGGATGTCCAGACCTCTCCACGCTTTGATGGGATAAAACTCTTTCAGCATGTGGACTGAATCAGCAGTTTCAATGGCTGGAGACAGGAAGGGGGAGGGAGGGGAGGAGGATGGTGATACAGAGGGAGGAGACAGTTTTGACAAGAGTGGATCCAGGTAGAATCCCTCTGCCAGGGAGCTGATGTGTTGAGCTAGAAGGGATATTTCCGCCCTTTCCTTCTCCCTCTCAAGGGAGAAAAAGGAGAGGCAAGGCTGTTTACCAGGTGATGCCTCGGGAGTCAGGAGGCCTTCGGGGGGGCACTGGAGGGGCCCCAGTGGTACATCTACATACAATGGACCCCGTACCTCAGGAAGGGTCATCACTGTGCAGTCCCCATCTCCGGGGCTGTCAGGTGTTGGGGGCAATTTCTCATACAGGGAGACACTGCAGGGCTCGATGGGGAAGAGGAGTTCAGTAGATGGGGTAGGTAGTGCAAGAGGAAGTTTGGTAGAGAGGGTGGTGGGAGGAGCAGGGCTGGAGGCAGTAGTTGGCGGGGCTGTGGAGGATGCCGAGGGGGCCAAGGAGGTGGTGGCAGTGGCAGTCGTAGCGGAGGGCGGAGGAGTAGTGGTGCCTGTGGGGTCGAAACTGAAGAGGGGTTCGCCAAAAGGAAAGCTAGCCCCACCCACATGGGGGGTGTAGGGGGGTGTGCACACAAACTCTTTAGTCTGCTGAGCTTGTGAGGTGGGCACAGGGGGGAGAGGCAGGGGGAGAACTGGCAGTGGAGGGTCGAGCTGGAAGGAAGGTGGCAGGAGAATGTTCTGGGTTAAAAAGTCTAAGTCTGCTACTGTTTCAACAGTGACTGGAGTGGGGGAGGAAGCAGCTGATGGGGTTTCGGTGGGATGCTGCTGAAAGAAGCTTTCCTCCTCCAGCGAGGAGATACTGGAGCGAGGGTCACCCTCCAGCTGCATGGCCTCGGCAGCAGAGCTCCCTGGTTCATCAGAGGAGCCCACACTGCAGCCAGCAGTGCTGAAGTCAAAGGACTGGCCGGACAGGCCGCTGCTGCCAGGAGTGAACACCTGGTCTGGGCTGGAAAGTGTTTCTGGTGACTGGAGACTCAGGCTCTCCTGCTGAGACGTCCCAGTACTCAGGACCAGGGTCAGCTGTGTCTGCTCTGAGCTGAGCTGTTGGCGCACTGACCAAGCTTCAGAGTCACTGAGAGATAAAAGGAAAACAGAGGAGACCCGAGGAGTTAGGTTGGCGGGATTTGATCACATTTACCAACTTTTTTTTTTTATCTCAAAATTGATGAGTGGTGTTTGGTTTGGTTTAGTAAATACCTGATGATGTAGTTGTTGCTGCTTATGGGGATTTCACCAGGCTGCAGTTGAAGAACCATGTAGAGCCAAACCCACGACTGGTCCTGAGCCTGCACGCGCACCACCATTTCAGCTCTGCCCTCTCCTCCTTCCCTCACTGTTGAAAAAGAGTGGCAGCACAAGTTGGCGTTAGTTTGTAATCCTATTAATCATCATAGTGTTTTTCAGTGTGTGGATGTGCCACAGCGCGCCAAAAGTGTGTAAGTGTGTGGGCATGTTTGGTTGTAACTGGTAAGTATGTGTGAAGAGTACACTTACATAGGCTACGGTGCTGAGCAGAGGCATGTGACAGATCCTGTGGGTGGAGGAGGCTGTACCAGGAGCGGGAGCTTAAAGCTGTCACATCAAAGCCAAGATAGGCGCTCACACTGCAGGCGGAGAGAGTGGGTGGCGATGTGTTAGCGGGATAATGTTTCACCACTTTATCTCATAAACATATTCCGGTTCACATTAAAGCAACAGGTGGGAGACGGAATGCTATTTTGTGGGAACTCACCTGTCCTGAGCTGTCTGCAGCCTCATGTCCCGGCCATGCTGTGAGTGGAAACAGGCCAGGAATAAATTGGAATCGGCCAGGGGAGGAGTGGAGGTCGATTCCCTTTCTGCCCCGGGGCTGGAACGGGTCGGGTGTGGCTCCAGAGGAGAGCAGAAACACACCCAGACGGGGTTGGAGGTCCAGTAAGACCCGGCGGCAGGAGAAGTAGAGGGGGGAGAAAGGCAGCGAGCTCGGATCAGAACCAGTTTGTTTCCGGCACTCTGCCTCCGCACGGACTTGGAGGTGTTGAAGCGACAGCGAAAGAGACGGTCTGAAGGGGAAATGAGAGCTTTATTAAGCATCACGTTTGGTTGTCAGTCTGTGTTAGGTAGAGGGGAAAAAAAGATTAAACATTTATCTTACCGGTCTCGAGTGATGTAGTCGCTGACAGATTTGTCCTCATGATAAAGTGGTCTGAGGCGTCGATGATATCATACACACTGTCTCCCTGTGCCACAAGATCCACCTGAGAAAGAAACACACACAGCCACGTTAGTTACGAATCCCAAACTCGGGATTGCTGAACTGCTAAGGCACTGACCGTGTGTAGACTCACCATGGAGTGTCCGAGGTGCTCGGAGACGCTCTCTGACAGGTACAGAAACTTCCCTTCTCCGGTCAGCAGCATCAAAAAGCCCGGCAGCGCCTGCATCAACTCCGACAGTTCGTGAAAAGACAGAAACCCCGCGCCCTCCTCGAGACTCACACCAGCTCCTGCTTCTGGAGAAAAGGGGAAGATGGGAAGGGAGGGAAGAAAAAAAACAGGGGATGATATTTGTTAATGTAGCTAATAAGAAAGAAAGAACACAATGTGACTGATCTCCGCATAGTAAACGCAAATGCCGCAGCGTGTTTCAGCACCACGGAGAGCGCCGCGGCAGCACTCAGGATGCTGAGGCATTTCAGCACCACGGACAGCGACAAAGTGCCGTTTAAACGCTGTTATCAACCTTAGTTACGATTATTTACGTTAAATCAACGAGTCACGGATTCACAGTTTACCCTCCAAATCCCATTTATATAAACACAAAAGCTCCTCGATACCACCGAAACACTTGTTGATTCCGCCACTGTGAGAGATGCAGTCAGTCTATGCAGCAGAACATGAGATTCATCAACAGGTCTATTTTATGTATATAGATAAATGTATTTTTGAAAAAAATCATTCTTACCTTGAGTGAAGTAGACGGATTTTCTGGTGTACATGCAGGCCAGTGACATGATGTGCAGGTACGAAAGACGCGCTTTATCTGCATCAGATATGGGCAACAAGTCCTTCAGGTTCCGGATCTCGGCGTTGATCTGGTCCCGTCGAGCCTTGGATGCTCCCTTGGTTGAGCGGTACATTGTGGCTGCTTTGCGGCGGTGAAATATCGAAATTCCTCCTGATATAAGTTGGAGAGTTTGTGAGCGGAGTGTTGCTGTTTGAGGTCGTGCCTCGGCGGATCCCTGTCTCCGAGATCTCTTAAGAGACAGTTGGCAAAAGTGGAAAAGCTCTCAGGTGTGTGATCGGACTTTCATCTCAGCTGTTTTCTTTTCCAGAGCAAGGTTTAAAACCTTCTCCCGTCCAGTCCTTGTCAGCTGTAGCTCCGCCGCAGCGTCCAGCTCGGGTGCTGGCCGTGCTGCTGGATGTCTGTCCCTCCTTTCGGAGTGCAGGTGAATCGGCGGCTATAGTAGCCGTCTCTTGCACAGAAGTCCGGAACCCGTAAATCTGGTTGAGGGACTCTGCTCGCCGGTCACTTATATAGCTTGGGACTCCGTCGGAGCAGGGGGGCTCCCAACGCACCAACACCGACGTAAAACGGAGGGAGGGGGGTGGAGAAGAAAGGAGGGGGCCATGGGGTGGATAGATATGTCTCATATCTGTGTTAGCAATGGTGAAACTCTCCCCCTCCCTCTCCCGTGCCCTCTCCTCTCGGTGACTCTTCCTCGACGTCAGCTCTTCCCTCTACTCGGTGATGACGTAGGGCTGAAATCGGGAGCTCCGGCGACGCAAAAAGCCCGATTTGGACAAAACCGAGTATGGGGCGGAGCAAGCGTAAAACGTAAACGGAGTCACCGGACTCCGGTGTATTGGAGGGGGAGGAAAAGGAGGGGGTGCAGGGAGGAGGAGGGGGGATGGGAAGACTGGGTTGAATACGAAAAGAGGTCTCTGTGTTTATATGTCTGGCACCTGAGATGGGCTATACCCGCCGATACCTGTTTGCCCCGGACCTGTGGGCAAACACGGCAGGTGCTTGATGGGTGCACTTCATTTTTGACCACATTTGCTTTCGGCATCGGAAAAATGTGAGATCGAGACAAGGCTGCCGCACACCGTCTCCGTCTCCTGTTTAATGCACAGAAATGTTTTCCGAGCATATGAAGCGGCCGTCGCCGCATAAAACTAAGCAAAATCTGTTGACGGCACCGATTTAATTAGTCTGTTAGATGTGGATGTATCGCATGTTTTCGTGGCTTTGCTACAAATATTTCATTTTGTTTGTTAAGAGGCGAGCTTTGGCGTTTTTTTCCACCATCTTTTCAATATAGGACATCCACGGAAGCGAAGTCTTTCTGTTATCCTATGTGCCTGCGTGGGGTACTCCCTGATCCTTAGATTATTATGTAGAGATTGATTGTTTTGTAATAAGACTGACGATCCTATTGCTCACAGACTGCTGCAAGAACCCCCACAAGCCATTGATTCACACATGTCTTCAGGACTGTTTTTATACGTTATTATAACCATTTAACTGTGTGTGTGTGTGTGTGTGTGTGTGTGTGTGTGTGCTGTGTGTGTGTGTGTGTGTGTGTGTGTGTGTGTGTGTGTGGTGTGTGTGTGCGTGTGTGTGCGCGCGCGCTGTCGGGCTCATCCCGCTCTCCTCTTTGATCTGTTTAAAAGTTGCTGTGACGATCGTCGAACTCTTCAATGAAAAGTGAAGTCTTTTTAATGAATGGCACTCATGAATAATTTCAACGCACGCGCAAACGCGGGCCAATGTTGCGCAACCTGCAAACCCGGTCTCCGGTTGCACGTGAGGTAAGCAGCGCCTGTTTCTAAAAATAGACCTCACCGTTGACCGACACAAGGACTGCGAGGCGCGCCCCCGCACCCGGCTCCGATCGTCCCTATTTATAGAGGAGAGATTTCACATCTCAGTCTCCCCGGAATCGGTCTGTAGTAGATGTGCTGCAGTCGCGTAGCCGATCACAGCTGGATCTGTTTTGCCGTCCACACACATACATGCACATATACACGTTTGTATTTCTTTGTTTATCTCTGATGTTTGTGTGTGATAGACGGGAGCGGTTTGGTAAGAGGCTGGGGAGAATAATTTGGCACATCTCTCTTTACGACTATCAAAGCCACTTTTCGAAGGTGATCGAAAATCTACTTTAATATATTTAGTATATGTGTGCGTGAATGTGTGCGTTTGCTTGTATTATTCGTGTTGCGGAGACATAAATCTGTCTACAAGGTCGCACTGTAGAGACAAAAGAATAGTCCCCCATAACGCCAGTCGTTAAATTTAAGGGGGCAAGACTTTGATTATAGGGCAGCCTTAGTCATCGGGAAATTAATGTAAATCAGTGCATTGCTCTTTGAAGTGCAGTGTGTGTGTGCGCGCGCGCGTGCGCACTGATATAATGTTTCATATGCATACAGAACCTGATCTGTTTTATCTTCCATTATCTAGATTGTCTATAGATCTTGAAACCACTGTTTACCCACTGCGACATTTTCCAGCCCGCAGAGGATATCTCACTGATGAATTCTCTTTTTTTCTTTTTTGGGACACTCAGTTGTATTTCTTTCAGCTCCTGTGTGTGTGTGTGTGTGTGTGTGTGTGTGTGTGTGTGTGTGTGTGTGTGTGTGTGTGTGTGTTTTCCCGTGCTCAGGTGCTTGTAGGTCTACCTTCTGTTATTTCTTATTGGATGGCTCAGACACATCTGCTTCCTCCTCTGTAGCTGTGTTTCCATCACTGGTTCCACTTCTGTAATTTGCTGGCATCTAAGCAGAGAATGATTACAGATATTCACCTAAAGGTATGTTAAATGGACCGTTTTCCTCTAAAATTGACCCCTGTGCGTACATTTCTGTATTTGTAGACTTTTAATTTATTGTCTTTCCCCCCCCAAAAGAACCCCGAAGCCATAAAAATGAGAGCTATGAGTTTGTCCTCTCTGCTGCACATCACAGCGCCCCGAGAGCAGGGAGAAATACATCAGACAACAGTCTGTTGTTAAGGTTGTGGCCACAGTATGTCAGGAGAGTGACATCAGTTTTCCTTTCGGCTATTCTGGATGCAGCATCACACTCATTCATTAGTGCAGATCTGTCAGAGAAAGAGTAAAGGACTAAATGTGAGTCATGCTCTTTGTTTCAAGTGTGTCACATAACCTTTTGTTTGATGTGTCAAATGTCATCCAGCCAGTGATTTCTGGATTTGCTAACCTCGGCGTGAACACTGAAGAAAGGTGAGTTTTAAAAAGATTAGTTAAAATGAGCATGTCCTGAGGGCAACATTAAAAACTATGTTATGTGCTGTATTCAGCGTCAGTTTGGACACACGGTGAGACTTTTTTAAACTGTAGATGTGGACTTCATTCATTTTAGCTCTGAGCAACTTGAGCACATTGCCACAGTTCGCACAGTCTAAATTCCTTGTTTGTGAGGAGCAGTTTTGCAATTTGTGCTACATCAAGATTCAATCTTATTGTCTCCACTGAGGATGTTTTGGTGTATCTATTTCTTTATTCACCGATTGATTGATTTCCACCACAATTATACTAAAAGGTGGGCTGGCTGAGCTTTTAAGACTTTTTGTATCACTCCAGGTGCAGAATTTTGGGACTGTGTGTTCTTCAGAACAATTCTTTACTTTTACAAATTGGGGCAAAATTAAACATTTTTTCATATCCTCACAAATACATATACTGAAATATAAAAAAAAAAACCCTCAAATGCCTTGTTTTGATTGTTCTTAAGAAAGTACCATAAAATAATCTGGATCCTTCTGGACCCAGCGACTCAGTTCATTCATGGCATGGAGGGCATTTCTAACCAAGGTTTGCCGTCTTTCTCTGTTTGAATTTTCTAAACAACACAAGGTTTTACAAGGAAATTACAGACATAGTTTTCCTTTTTGCTAATCACAAAACGCACAAAAAATCTCTCTAGAAATCAGTTATCACAATAAAAAACAGACAAAGAATGATGCCAGAGATATTTCTTACAAACACAAGATTATTTTTGTTGGTGGGCTTTAGAAAAAGTTAAGATGCTGTGAAATGTAAATTTAAAATAAAATCTAATGGCTCTCAAGTCTCATAAACCCGCATTTTACTCACAATAGAATATAGAAAACATCAAAACTTTAAACTGAGAAAATTTGCCATTTTAAGTAAAATATTTATTTTATTGCATATTGAGTTTGATGGCAGCAGCATGTCTCGAAAAAAGTGGGGCAGGGCTATGTTTACCATCGTTTTAATGACAGCCTAAACATCTGGGAACTGAGGATACCAGCTGCTTGACTCTTGGGAGAGAAATGTTTTTCTTTTCTTGTCTAATATAAGATTCTAGCTGCTCAACAGTCCTGGGTCTTCTTTGTTTTCAGGCCAGTTCAGCACATCGACCCTCCCACTAAGAAACCATGCTGTCGTATTAGAGGCAACACATTGTGTTTTTGAAGTATGCATGGCTTTCCTTGAAAAAAATGTCACTTGGATGGGAGTGACATCCAAAGTCAATATCTTTGTCCATATAGAGTACACAGAGAACATTTCCTGAGCAGATAACAGTGTTAGGAGCCCAACCGCATCAGCAACCACTCCCTTTACTGAAAATATCACTGGTGAACGCTTTTTTGTAATCTGCATGCTTGTCCCGCTGGGATGGTAATGCTAAGGCAGCCCTTTAATAACAGAATAGGTCGTCACCCACCTTCACATCATGTCGAGCGTATTGGTGCAGCATTGGTAAACAGCATTACACTGGAAGAATACTCTAAGTGTCTCCAGCTGTAATCGAAAGCTTTCCCTCTGCTAGTGTAAAGAGGTTGTTTATTGTATTGACCCATGCCACTTTCTGAGGAAACAAGCTCTCACTTTCCTGACATTTCCCTTCAGAGTAACCACACGCTGCATCATGGCCATTTCACTTCCTCTTTGGTAATCTCATATGAAGAAATTTTCTCTCTCTCTTGTCATCAGTTTGGCTCAGAAACTACACAAACCTCTCATGTTTTGGTTTCCATGAGGTAATGAATTCTGCTTTACAAAGTGCACACATTGTGGTTCTCTGAATCTTGGTGTCATCTGCTATTAGAAAGTAAAATATTCAGATTTTTCAGCATAACTATGCCTTCATTCGTCCTTCTTGTTAAAAATTCATTAAGCAGATAACACATTTAAGTCTGCTGCATCATTAACTAGCCCATAAACAAGTCTGTGGTCTGTCATTAATTACTTTAACAAGTAATTAATGACAGACCACAATCTTTAACTACAAAAAGTTTCTATTTTTACTTTACAAAGGATGATGGAGTACACAATCACTCTGGGATGTCGATTCAACCACAAATTAATCTGATAGTGGATAATTTCATTTCTAATACCCTTTATGCTTAAAGCACCAGTCTTTGTACATCGTGTTTTTCATTTCCTTATCCACATATTCATTATGACTAACTTTTTACTAAAGCTCTTTTGTTTTTTTCTGGTTTATGAATCTCTTTTGGAGTCTAAATCATATTTTGTGAGTTTTTTGTCCCCCCACTTCAGTGATGTTTTAGCTCTTCAATAATCATCTTGGACAAGCATAGAGAAAGATAATACGGGTAAATACAAAATGCCGTCCTTATGGGTAGAAAAGCTACTAAAAACGGTTGGCTTTATGTAGAAAATCTCCACTCACATTTATCAAAAGGAGCTTCAGTGGATTATCACCCTATAGGTGTGTGTGTGTGTGTGTGTGTGTGTGTGTGTGTGTGTGTGTGTGTGTGTGTGT